>NC_071087.1:104148497-104448497 GCF_027358695.1 Spea bombifrons | reverse complement strand
TGTATGATGTTCTTTCTAAATCACCGTCCAGATTCTTGGCATACAAAAGGTGCAACCTGTAAGAAAAACATGAGGATGAAGATGATTTAAACTTACAGTTTTAATGCCATCCAGCTGACATTTTTAAATAGCATTCTTTGGCCTTCAAAAAAAAATAGCCTATCGAATAAAAAACCTGAATAGTAAAGAGATTAGGCGAGGGCTGGGAACAGGATGGGACGGGGGAAGGCATTTTGGCCATCATGTCTCTCCATTGTTTTTTTATTATTCATGTAGAATGGCAATAAAAATTAAGTGAACACTTTGGAATTACCAGCATTTAAGTATACATTTGTCTTAAAAAATGATCTTCACCTAAGTTGCAATCAAGCATTTTGATTTTGCTATTCTCACGAAGCAGCTGCTAATGTGAACCTTACTTCACAAAAAAATAAATCAAGAATTGTTGAGTGCATTCATTTGGAAAGGGTTACAAAGTAAGTTAAGAGTTTATATATTCATCATTCCACAGTTAGATAAATTGTTTATAAATGTTTGCTCGATGGGGTAAAAAAGAACCATAGAGTAACAGCTAAAGGCTGATTAACATGTCTATTGATGAGTTTACCATATGCAAAACACTGGCAAACTTCAGGCCAACAGCATTGCAAGAGCAACAGCTTCCTATGTGGTGTCCTGCTGTGGACTCCGTGCCTGTTCAAAGAGCACCTTTGATGCCTCACAGCGCTACTGGGAAAATGTTTTGTCGACTGATGAAACTACAGCACTATGCATGGTGTAAAAAGAACATACCAACATGGAAACATCTTCCCAACAGTAGAGGGAGCATCATGATTTGAGGCTGCTTTGCTGCCTCTGGGCATGGACAGCATGCCATCATTGAAGGGACAATGAATTGTAAGGTATCACACAGGATCTGAAGCTCAGTAGAAGTTGGGTGACGCAGCAGGACAATGATCCTAAACATCAAAGTAAATCTACTACAGCAGAAAATCTGCCTTTTGGAATAACCCAGTCAGAGCCCATTAGAGATGCTGTGGAATAACTACAAGGGAGCAGTTCACCCCAGACATCCTAGGAATGTGGCTGAGCTTAAACAGTTCTGTAAGAAAGAGTAATCTAAAATCCGTCCTGAATGTTGTGCAGGTTTTACCGCAGCTACTGCTTGCTTGAGGTTATTTCTGTCAAACGAGGTTCAATAAGAAATTAAAGTAAAGGGTCCACTTGCTTTTTTTCCACCAGTACTGTGAATGTTTAATGAGTGTGTTCAATAAAGACATGACTATCATTGTTTTTGTGTTATTAGCTTATGCAGATTGTGTTTGTTTGTCTATACTTGTGATGTAGAGCAGATCACATTTTAAGAACCAGTAAAACCAGGTAATTCCAAAGTGTTCATTTACCTTTTCTTGACACATCCATTGGGGCAGGAGGCAGTGGGTATTTTTTATTTAAAGTTTTATAAATTCATTTTTACTTGTGTTGTTTCCACTCTGCCCAACTGTTCTGCAGTTAAATTGAGCATGGAGTGGGTTATGCGCAAATGCGGATTGGTATTTTTGTCCAGTTTGTTTTCTACTGCAAACTTGCCCAGACTGACAGCTAACATTCACTTGACCTTTAGTGAACAGAGCCAAATGTGTTTTAATGTGGGATGTGGTATCAGTGTGCCTAAATTAAAGGATGATGGAAGGATAATGGCAACTAAAGGAAGTAAGGACTGTTGCATTACGAGAGGTTGGAAGGATAATGATATAAGATGTTAGGAAATCAAATTGTGGATGGATTCTGGGCAAAGACACATTTATCATACCCATAAGGAGGATAAGTGTAAGAACACAGAAAGGGAATGTGAGCATAGTTTATGACAGGGTAAAAGCTACATATCACATAATGTAAGTAAGTCTTTTGCTGCAAAAAATTTCAAAACCAAATTGGAAGCATATGTGTGTATGTATGTATGTATGTATGTATGTATGTGTGTGTGTGTGTGTGTGTATATATATATATATATATATATATATATATATATATATATATATATAGATAGATATATATCTCAACATAGCTGTCTCTGTACTAAAAGTTACCCATCCCCTGTCTTGCATGTTGAAGCATTGCAGCTAATCGGTGGTCTATGTACAAGGCAATAACTAGGTAATGGACAGGTGGCATTGTCCTAGCAAAGGGAGTAGATTGCGCTATAATTATGCAGCCATCTAGTCAACCATTGAGGCTCAAGAAGGAGAAGATAGACAGTCAGGCCAAAGTTTAGATTTCAGGATTCCGTCCTCTTTCCTGTTTTAAGAAACCTGGGCTCTGGAAGCCTCTGAATTAATAACCAGATGTTGTTGAGTAGGCTTCACATTTAGTTTTGTGTGGAGCTGATATCATGAGCAACTCACTCCTCATTTGAGCTCTGGGCATGGAGCCAGGTCCTATTCCTAAGGCAACCCTTTATTCTGTTTCAATATAATTTAAATGCATTCTGTCTCCAATGTCTTCAACTGCACCCATTTGTGTCTAGAATTGATATGTCTGCTTAACAGAAGTGCTCAGAGTACCGCTATTCATCATTCTGTAATTATTATCATTAAAATAAAAGCTATTGAATTTGTTTGAACTGTATGAGTAATGTTTATGCTGTTTTCAAATAAAGTTTTTTTCTAACCAAATACACTGAACGCTCGTACCACCGCACAACTAGCTCATATAAAGAAATAATAACAAAATAACAGCTAGAATTTAATACACAGACAATTTTAGGGTATTTACTGGTCAAGATTCAATGCCAAAGATAAGTCTGTCTCAGGCAATAGAGTACCCATAGACTGTAATGGAAAAAAAATTGTCTTGGGTCTTATTCACTAACGTAGATAAAATATATCTATTTTAGGATATGGTAGATATGCAATTAAGTTATTTGTAATGATTCCAAATAAAAAAGACACACAGAACAAGTGTTTAATGTTTGCTTCCAGAGAAGAAAAACTACGTAATGATAATGAACTTGGTTGTTGGACAAAGCGCAATTTTCCCATTACAGCGATAGATGTATGTGGCATATAATGGCCCATTATGAAAGCCAATTTTATTATGTGAGAGGCAATTCTCCTGTTTTAGAATTACTGCCCAACCTTTTACCTGTGAAACGTACAATACAGCTGTTAGACATTTGTTTCTAGGCTGTGTAGCCTAGTGCATGTTGGGAGTTTGTTGATATGTAATGCGCAGATGTATTAAGAGTTTGTATATGAACACACAGGTACATGTTGTTGTATGACCTTTTTAGTGGATTGTTCTCATAGTTTTATTTTATTATGTTTTCGTCTAGCCAACAATCTCAAAACAAGTCACAGAACAAAAAGACAATAGCGTTAAAGAACCTAAACAGCTTGAAGACAACAGAATTCATGACATCTCCAAACCATCAGAAAGCCCCCCAAAAGCAGAATTTCCAAAAAAAGAAGGCAAGTTATTTTAAATCATGACATCTAATAAATTACTTGATGATCTCTTATAAATTTAGTTTTTATCTTGTTCACAATAGAAAAAAAATAGAATTAAAAGTAGTAAACACTACTTTTCAAAAGTTTAGGGTCACTTAGCTGTTTTCATGGAACATTCATGGGACATTGGTAGCCATGCTAACATCATTGCAAAAGAGTTTTCTAACAAGCAATTAGCCTTTTAAACTTAAGCTTCATTTAGCAAACACAACTTGCTATTGGAACAGTGATGGTTACTGAAAAAGAGCCTCTGTACACCAAAATTTAGAACGGTAGTGGAGTGTGTGAGTAATTGAGAGTCAGAGAGAGAGATAGAAAAAATGAACTCCTTATCGTGTGCAAGACATTAAGACCTCTAATCTGAAGCTTTTTTGAGTGTCTGTAATTCCAGATACCCGGTGCCGCACTACAGTGAGCAGTACAGAGCTGTAGAACATGATGGCTCTATAAAAATCAATAAATATTTTTTAGGAGAGCCATGTCAGCGGCAGGCAAAAACTTCCTCTGCCTATTCTGTACTGTGACCTCCCCCTTCTCCGGAAAGGTTAGGTTACGGACATTTTCTTCATTTGTCCTGCCTTAGTCTTTCTGCTAGGGGCTGCCATTCAAAGTTTTTTTTTTTTTTTTTTATTTATTTGTGTATATATCAAATGGTGCCCATGATGTGACAATTTTATGCTTGGGCATTCAAGTTCAAAACTTTGTTTTACAGAAGAGACAAATGAAGTTCAAGAAAATGTTGATCAGACTGAAAAGAAATCTGCTCCAGAGCCTATACCGCCAAAGCTAGAAGAAGAGAAAAAGGTGGAAAATGCACCACAGTCAAAAGAAATGGCTAATGAGGACCTAAAAGCGGAGAATAACGTGCAGGAAAACGAGGATCAGGAAGCAAAACAAGCGAACAAAGACGTGAACAAGGAAGCTGAAAATGAGGAGGTAGAAAGGGAACACCTGCTAAATTTAGAAGATCAGATTGAAGACAAAGGTCTGTATAGTGGTGTTATGGCTTACATGTTGCAATGTTAAGACAAAAGTAATCATTATACTAACATATACCGTTAACAAAATGGAGGTGCACGGGTGAAAATTGTTGGACACAGAGGTTTTAACCTGGATTGTTAAATGGACCTTTGTTGCCTAAACACAATGGTGCACTGTTTGCATAGAACATAGAAAAGTATAGGCAGTAGCCAGGGCCGGCCCGACAGTGGAGCCGAGTGGGGCAACTGCTCCAGGCGGCACTTTTGAAGGGGCGGCACTTTGCTGCCCCAAGCCCTTTTTTTTTTTTTTTTTTAAAGCGGAAGAGAGAGAGAGAGAGAGAGAGAGTTGTCAGTACCAAGTTGTCAGTACCTGCTCGGCGCCCCTCTCTCTCTCCTGCGAGCCCTCTAGCTCGGTCTCGGCGTCGGCTTGTAATGCTCAGCGCCGGGAGATGACGTTATTTCCGGCGCTAAGCATTACAAGCCGGCACAGAGACAGAGCCAGGAGACTTGCCACAGGACTTCTGAAAGGTAAGTACAAGGAGGGGGGTAGGGTAGATAATGGGGGGGCGGCATTTTAAACTTCGCCCCAGGCGGCATTTTGTCTTGGGCCGGCCCTGGCAGTAGCAGAACTGCAAACAAATTTATAACACGTTTGTAAATCAAATTAATGATTCACAGGTGCCGTAGTTCATGTGTATAAGGTGCGTGTATAAGATTTGAAACCCCCCTTTTTTATAACAATGTATTCATCGCTTTATTCGGTTTACTCACACTATAACTGCTTTTTGACAGACTACGTTTTATTGTAAAAGCTTGAATTCTGTCACGTAGCATTTCTATAAATGATACTTTATTGCACTTGATAAACTCTGTCCACACCCCAGGGCAATGAGCTCCCTGTGTAATGCAAATGACTGCCTATCTTACCTCATAATTTAAATTACTCATCATTGTTTGAAAAAGAGGTGTGTGACAGGTTCAACAGACAGGGCAAAAGGATCTAACAGCACAATTAATTCCTTTCAGGAAGACTTTTTTTTTGTACAATTTGTTTAGCAACAGATGCAGCACAGCTGTAAAAAAATGTTTTTCTTATTCTTCCTTTTTCAATTTGATGTTTCCTTTGAGAAGGACATGGTTGAATGGGCATGAAGTCTTATGTCAAATGCTCTTTTGGTTGTGGTAAATATCCAAGCTCAACATTTGAAAAGTGATCATATCCCCATATAGAATGCATATTAGACCATTCTGTTGCTATTGGAGACCACTTCTCAAACTTTCCTTAAAGGCACTCTATACATAATCCATATGTATGTTTCAATCTTGTACGGACCCTCCGTATGCCCTTCCACAGTCTCTAGGTTCATGCAAGTAAAATCTGATAAAAATACTGGGCAAGCTGGTCACGACTTTATGAGTCGTCTTCTGGTCGTTAAGGATATTAATGAGCTAAAATAGGCAAAACAAATACACAAAATGTTGAATCTATTAACCGCTTAATGACAAAGCCCGTACATTAAGGGGTTAATTATTGTAAGACCACATCCACAATATTAATATAAAGAGATACCCTATATTTTATCTCTGATACAGATCGTGCCAAACATTATACCGTATTTGCGCGATCATAAGACGTCTTATAATCGGGGTCGTCTTATAATCAGACCTCAAATAGGTCTGACTATGAGACGACTAAGATCCAGATCCCACGCAGCTGCAGGGGACCTGGATCCTCCTATCCCCCCCCCCCGGCCCCACCTACTGGTGCTTCTGACTCCCCTGTCATGCAGGATAATAAAATCATTATATTTACCACCACTTGTTGCTGTGGCCCAACTGGTCTCTGTAGATATCAATCCAGGTTCAGTGGAACAATTAAGTGGAAAAAAGTAACTTTCTTAAAGTTATATATATATGTTATATGAGAGTAAAATATGGTGCCAAGATTTTGTGATGTTCAAAATTCAATTGTCTGGGGTTCAAATTGGGGGTCCCAAATTGTTTAAAACATAAGCTTTTAAAGACGGGGCTTATTACCATATTCTCCACCTATTGATTGTAATCCTCCAATCATAATTCAGTTTTGGTGGTCTTGCAATGTATCCCCCATTAAATTTGCATTCTTAGAGATAAGTAGCTTCTACTCATTTTTCCATAGAATATACACTAATTAGGAAATACTTGCTGAAACAGCTATATTCATAAAAGCTTCTTTGTTCTCAATATAGAGATAACAAGGACAAAAAAATCCTTTTATATGATTAAGGAAAACAAAATGGCTCTGACTCCGTTTTGTGTTCATGTAATATAAACACCAAAACCTATTGCAAGGAGAGCACGTAAGGAAAAAAGGTATATACAAAGTAAATCTTTATTAAACACTATGATTTAAATACATATAAAAAAATATATAATATAAAACCAAACCTAGAAGAAAGGCTGAAAGTATGTGTGATTTGAGGAGGCATGTGTCGATTTGACATGTGTCATTTTCATTGGCTGCTCAGATATATAAATAGGTATACCAGCTGCGCTGTTAGCCACGCCCCCTGACAAAGCTCATTGTAACGAAACGTACGTTTGGACTTGGCACCATTCATCACCAGGCTTTTTTGCTGTTTTCAGCCTTGTTTCTAGGTTTGGTTAGTTACTTTTGAGCACAGATGTACCATTGCAGTATGTTATTTTATTTGTTTCTTTTCACTTTATCGCTTGTGTTTCCTATTTGTGCCTTCATATACATACGTATTTCCATCCTAGTTCCTGTAGTCCTGTGCCCTTGTTCATATGTACCATCCTTTTATATTATATATTTTTTTATATGTATTTAAATCATAGTATTTAATAAAGATTTACTTTGTATATACCTTTTTTCCTTACGTGCTCTCCTTGCAATAGGTTTTGGTGTTTATTTATGTACAGTGCACGTACCTCTACCACTATTGGGAGTTTGTTCGTTTTTGGTGGCATGTAATATACACAAATATATTTCCAGCCTTGAATATCTGACATGGTTCTTATAAGAATGTCAGCCAAGATTCATTATTTTGCTTTCTGATACATTACTAAATGTGTTATCGTGTTAAAACTGTCCCAAGAAAACATTATTTTTTTCTCAGGTGTTACAGAAGAGAATCAAGGGGAACAAAATAAAGCACAAGAAGGACAGAATGATTATAACGGGGATGAAGGGAACGAAGCTGAACCAGAGGCTGAGAAGCAAGCTCAACTGATCGATAATGATCAGAATCTAAAAGGTAAGCGTGGAACCACTTTGTGTGCCATCCTACTAGGTCATTGCACCAGTAAGGAAGTGAATGCTGCGGCTAATAAAATATAGTTTCTTGTCTTGGCGTAAATGATGATATTGCCATGCACTAGGCCTGTTTTATGATCTGACCTCATTGAAGTGACTGTTCCTGGGTTTAGCAGCCATTAATAAGGTTTTAGTTATTTTGTTTTAACTTTTTATTTTCTATTTGTCTTTTGTTTTCATTTGTGTTATACTTGAGCACCCCCTCTTGGACATTTTCCTTTGGTACCACAAGCTTGATTTTCTCCTATGTGAGTTATGGAAGTTACTCAGTCTCGTATTCTAGAGGGTACTGAAACAGAACCACGAGGGCCTCTTCTGTCTGCAGTGGTTCTGTGTGCCACTGCCTTTGGTACCTAGCATGTGCAGTGTGCGCTTCTTTGTTCTCTTTAAGCAGACGCCTGTAGATTCTAGACAGCTGCTTTCTTTTTATACCAGTCGAGTGCTTTTGAGTACCATAGATGACTGAAGGTACCCCACTGACAATACAAATATGACACCTTCTTTAAGGATTGCTTTAAAATTACCTTTGTTTACAGCTATAAACAAAATGGGGAAACTTGCTTATTCTTCTACCTTATCTTCCTGTCTTTTCATATCATGACCTAACCTACACTTGTTTGAGGTTAAATGCAGGAGAAAGGTTTTTTGGTTGTTGTTTATGTCTCTCCTTGTGTGAACCAATATACCCCCCCAACACAGTTTTCCCTGAGATTATTATGTAAGTGAAAATCACTTGATTATATCACAAATATGCAATATTTTCTGTCTCTTATGAAACATTTCTATGCATTCTACCTTGAAAATTATATATTTTGACTGACTAGTATCACAATATTGTTTTTTACTTAAAAGAATCACAATTGGATGAGTGACATAGTATCCGTAAATGTATGTTATACTAGGAGAAATTAGCAGGAGAAGATACATTCCCCATTCATTCTATGGAATCTGCATTCTCCTCCATAGTCTAAAACCTGACGTTTACAGAGATCCGAAATCAAGCATTGTGCAAGGCACACCCACTTGATAGTCTACACAGCTAGGGGTCAAGGCTAAATTCTCTATCTCACCGATGAACTCCTACATATCCACTCATGGAAGATCAGGATGGGTGGTGGACTTCCAATGTATCATAAATCCAGATCTTTTAAGGATCAAAGATTAATAAAATGAATATACATTAGGCATATATCTCATTGATCAGATGTACCAAGCAGTGATTTAAATTTTACTTGCAGTCTTGTGTTGATGCAGAATTGTGCTTTTTCTTTTCCTCATTTTAGTGGATAACATAAAAAATGCATTGAAGGGGCAGTTACTTGATGATGGAGAAGACAATGAGGATCCAACCCTTAAATAATACGGCTATAGACTCTTAATAATTCTTTTTGCAAAATTTGGATTACTGCAGTCACGTGGATGATTGATGCCTTATGGAAGAGGAGACAGTTTTTGGGACCAGATGAAGTACTAAGTAGAAGGCATATTCAGCACGGAGCAGTATAACACGAAGACGCTTCTTAATCCTTTTGATTCAAAATGATTATTGTAGCCATAGGACTCATAACAATGTTTCTTCCAAATTCTAAAGCCTTATCAAATACTTGCTGAATAATTATGCAAAGGAAAAAAGTCTCAAATGTGATTTACGCCGTTGGGTTTGCACATGGAGTACAGCTGTGTCTTATATTCTGAAAGTTAATCAGCTCAGAAGAGTTAAACAATTATGCCAGGATCGAAGATATTTTTTTTAAAGTTGATTTTTACTTAATTTAAGTACTTTAAATGACTTGTTAGTATTTAGTTTACATTGCTAGGTGAATATTAGTATTCAAACTCTTGTTAATAATCATCTTTGTTCTACTCCCAGTCTACATTTGGTCACATAACATCTAGCATCCCTAGTTCCAAATGCAGGAATCAGGCCTGTTTTGTGTATGTATGATTACTGTTTTATGTATGTAATAAGTACAGATGAAGTCTATATGACAATCACTTGTTTATGGCATTCTTCAATCAATCAGTGGATTTTCCTGATCTAACCCTTCCATGATCCAGACATCTCGCAGCTGCTTGAGGACAATAAAGAAATCACTACTTAGAGGAACATAGCACCACACTTTACACCTTGAGATGACTAGGTCATGAGTAGCAATGTATTTTGACTACATTTGTCATCATAAAATAATCTGCTTGCAGTTTGAAAAAACACACTAGGCATCTAGAAAAAGTATTACTTTAAATGTGTACTTTTTTCAGCCCAAATGCTTCCTGTGCATTAAATGGTACCAGAATGGTAAGATTTGCCTTTTCTGTTGCATGGTTTTCTTATCGTTACTTAACAATCACTAACTTGTGTAAATGCACATTCATTGGTTTGCCTTAAAATGTTGTAAGTGGTTAAAACTGCTTTTGTCATGCAAATAAATCTAAATACTAATTGACTGTACCTAGAATTTTAAGCTATACAAAGCAGATCTTGATATGTAAAGTTAAGAGAAAATTATTAGATGGTTGTATATGCAGAACATAGTCACTACTTAGGAGTATATTTGGTATTTGAGTAATGTCACTTGAATATTAGGATTTTATAGGGGGTTGGTACTGTTATCTAAAGAGATTAAGTTGTACATTGAAATTGTTTTTATAATTTATAAATTTATGTTTGTATTGTATGAAAATATCAGATTACACACCTTTGGAGAAAAAAGCCTTAGTCGTTTTGTCTCTGTCCATTTTCAGTTGGGTTTCTCACATGACATCAAAAGTAGGAAAACACCCATTGTTAGCCCTCCAGAAATCTGAAGAATAAAATATTGCAATGATATCGTATTACATTTTTATTATCATGTTACCTTTATGGGAACAACTTTGAATTTGTGGGAATCCCCATACCTGTAATTTAGGGGAATCTACGAACATGGGGTTAACAAAATTTTTCTCTGGAACAGCAATGGTAGGGCACTTGATTTGATGAGCCATTCTAACCAGGTTTGAGTTTGTAAAATTTAGACTGTGATCACCAAAAATGGCTACTTTTAATAGAGCAATAATTTCAAACCATAAACTGTGATTTAACAATAAAATATGTAATCAAAAATATCTTCCATTTTATGTGTTATACTAGTTAACATCCATTTAGTGTTTTACATAAGTTAACATCAGCATTGAAAAAACATAGTTCATAAGGTTGAAAAAAGACATAAGTCCATCAAGTTCAACCCTTCTACCCAACCTTCCTATTCTTCAGGGGGAAAAGAGGTAATCTGATTTCTCCTTGGATCAAGAAGCTCTAAAATATTAATGTTACTCTAGTTATAGCCCTGTATATCATGCCTTTCAAAAATAAATATCCAGACCCCTTGTTGAAGGCATCTAATCTATTTGATAACACCACCTCCCTTGGCAGTGAATTCCATACCTTTATTGTCCTTACTGTAAAGAATCCCTTCCTTTGTCGTCTATGAAATGTCTGCTCTTCCAGTCTCAGAGGGTGACCTCTTGTTCTTTGTATATTTCTGTTAATGAACAGGTCACTGAAGAGCGTTATACTGGCCCTGCATATATTTATATAATGTTATCATATCCCCTCTGAGATGCCGTTTTCTAGCGTATATAAATTTTACCTCAGGAAGAACAAGCAGACTAGATAGACCAAATGCTTCAGTGTCTGGCTTAGTATATAGTAGGGATGCACCAAAATGAAAATTCTGGACCGAAACGGAAGATTCAGCATTTACTTGGCTGAAACCTATGACCCACCTTTAAAAAAAAAAAAAAACACACTTAAAGTAACACACCAAAATTGGACACAATTTAAATAACAATATTTATATATATATATATATATATATATATATATATATATATATATATATATATATATATATATATATATATATATATATATATATATATATATATATATAATTGTTAATAGCAATCACAATCCTATCATTCCCAGGCATACTCAGATTCCAGCATGTACTGGCTGACATGATAGGAGTGTGATTGCTGTTAGCAATCACCAGTGTCATGATTAACTCATATAATGTAGTGGATGCATGGAAGGGTAACCCAGCAGAGGTGGTTAGTTTCTTTGTTTCAGCACTCAATGAGTTAATCTGAGGTTGATTTAATGTGTTTCTTTGTGAATGCCCTCTGGATCTGTTCTGGCTAGAGGTGTCATCTTCCCAAAGGACCCCTGTGGTGATTCATGGCCTAACTGATAAGGATCCTTAGTTATAGGAATTCCATTCCTATCTTAAGTGGAGGGGTTTCCATCACCTTTACCCCACCATAACTTATTGGCACATCAAAGATGGGACCCGATTCTTGGGGATGGTGTCATATAATCAGTCATGTGGTCAGAGGGGCGTTTGCTTGCAAAAGTCTGATTTAGGGACAATGCAGTGACCTCAAAGCAGAACTCCATGATATACTCTGATCGGAACAACATCGTAAGAAACCATCTGGACTTAAGGAGTTCCCACAGGCCTACTTATTGGAGAAACTCGTGAGTGAGGGTCCTGTGTTTAAGTCCTATTGCTTTTAAGAACTGTTTGCTGTTTTACTTTTATTTTGTATGTCTTGTTTTTTGTAATTCTGGCACTGTGTAATCTTTGTCTTTTTGTTATTAAAATATTCATAATCCAAGTCTGTCTTTGGGCTCTAGTATCGATATCCACAAACCCTAAGAGAGGATAACACGTTACCGTATTGTTATTAAGTTTTACAGGATATATATATATCTTGTTTGCCCGGGGTGGGTTGATATATATATAGAGATAAAGGTTCTAATTCGGATTTCTCACGAATCCGGTATCAAAATCGTGAGTGGTGGCAGACTACCTGGGGGGATACAGGCAGGATTTGGGGGTTAATTTGGTATAACTGATGCCTTGTTAAGGGGTCAAGTTAGTAAATCCAGAGGCCTGGTGCTATTAACCCCTTCGTGCCCACGCCCTCCACACAGTCACGGCTTGGCAAGTAGTCCTGACCGTGACAACCAGAGCTTCACAGGTTGCTACTGGAGTTCTCTTCCACTCCTCCATAACGACATCACGGAGCTGGTGGATGTTAGAGACCTTGCGCTTCCCCACTTTCCATTTGAGGATGCCCCACAGATGCTCAATAGGGTTTAGGTCTGAAGACACGGTTGACCAGTCCATTAACTTTACCCTCAGCTTCTTTAATAAGGCAGCGGTCGTCTTATGTTGGAATACTGCCCTGCGGCCCAGTTTCCGAAGGGAGGGGATCATGCTTTGCTTTAGTATGTCACAGAACATGTTGGCATTCGTGGTTCCCTCAATGAACTGTAGCTCCCCAGTGCCGGCAGCACTCATGCAGGCCCAGACCATGCTTGACTGTAGGCAAGACACACTGGTCTTTGTACTCCTTACCTGGTTGCCGTCACACACTCTTAACACCATGCAGACCAATTTGATGCAGTGTGCAGCGTATGATCTGAGCACAGACAGGCTGACCCCCCGTCCCTTCAACCTCCGCAGCATTGCTGGCAGCACTCATACGTCTATTTCCCAAAGACAACCTCTGGATATGACACTAAGCATGTGCACTCAACTTCTTTGGTCAAACATGACGAGGCCTGTTCTGAGTGGAACCTGTCCTGTGAAACCGCTGTAGGGTCTTGTCCACTGGGCTGCAGCTCACTTTCAGGGTCTTGGCAATCTTCTTACAGCCTAGGCCATCTTTATGTACAGCAACAATACTTCTTTTCAGATCCTCAGAGTTCTTTTCCATGAGGTGCCATGTTGAACTTCCAGTGACCAGTATGAGAGTGTGTGAGAGCGATTACACCAATTCACACCGGAGACCTTGTAACACTAACGAGTCACATGACACCGGGAGGAAAAATGGCTAATTGGGTCCAATTTGGGCATTTCCACTTAGGGGTGTACTCACTTTTGTTGCCAAGGTTTAAACATTAATGGCTGCTTGTTGAGTTAGTTTGAGGGGACAGCAAATTTACACTGTTATACAGACTGTACACTCACTACTTTACATTGTAGCAGAGTGTAATTTCTTCAGTGTTATCACATGAAAAGATAAAATATTTACAAAACTGTGAGATACTGTGTATCATTTGATGGGGGGTATGTACACAAATATAGATATATATTATATATACACTAATTTTATTGAGGAGTTGAGTCTTCTCAGAAAATTATTGTGTTTTACTATTTGGTTTGACATGTTTGCAGTAAAAATGCAATTTTTTTAACAAATCATGTTGTGACTGTGTGGTGTACAGACTGCCTTAAGCTAGGTATTTATGAATAGCTTAACTTGTGCTGAATAAATGATTCCTAAGGTAACATATAAGCTACCTATTAGGTTGTCATCTACACCATTGAGATAATTTGTGATTAATAAAGACCTGTCAGTTCTTATGAAGAGATGCAAAAAGAGTTGGTAAAGAATATATGGAGGAGGAAGAGCAATGTGTAAGATTGTCATGGGTGATGATATAGAGAGCTGAAAATCTCTATGTACAGCATGAGTCAGGCCATATTTATTATATGGATGATGGTGGGGAAATTAAATGACGGTGAAGGATTAAGCTCCTCCTATAATTTAAAAAAAAACACCTTTAAAATGATGGATTTTGTTAAATATTTAATAATTATTCAACAAAACAAGGGTAGAGACATTTTTACAAACAAAAAAATCAATTAAAAAATTTGAGTAAAACTAGCATCAGCACTGCAACAAGTACACACTGAATAAGACGAACACATTCCTTGTGTAGATTTGTAACAGCCTCTTCATGGCACAGCCCATTTAAACCAGTTTCACAGCAGGAAAATACTTATGTGCAGAGAAATCAAATTCAGGGGGTACCTAAACAAACACACAAAAAAAAGAAAATCAGAATGTAGTTAAACATGGATATTGTTAATCGTAAAGACAAGATTAAAAGATGTAGAATGCAAAACACGCATTAAGACCATTTTGCGTATCACTTTATTTACCTTAAATATATTTAAGAATAGATTGAATATAATACATTCTATTTCTTTGGATTTTCCTTTAAGCATTGTTGGATGATATGGATGTTTCTATTTGTTGAGATCTGGGACGTCACAAGTAGCAGATACTGTTAGTGGAAAATCTTACCATTTCACGATATACAATTGAAATTTGGTTATCTGATTAAATTATTATTAATTATCACCCAATTAAATTATTAAAATTACACAAACTTTCTAGAATATTGGCTCTACTTAAAGAGAATATGAATAATGACAAAAATGCTCCATTATTAAAATGGGAAAAGCTTATAGGTTGTGACATTAGATTAGAAGACTGGATTAAATGTCTGCTACTAATTAGGTGGAATACTCACTGTATAACTTTGATGGAGCTCCAATACAAAATAATGCATAATTGGTACTTAGTCCTCACGCAACTACATAAGATATCCTATGTGAGCTCAGATCTCTGCTGGAGATGTTTAAAGGATAAAGGTCATATGCTCCACATATGGAGACTATTACCTTCCCAAAAGAATTAAAAAATGTATTTTTTAGAATGTTAAACATAAGGGAGGTGATTACACCTCAAGCTTTTTTTACTTAATATTAACCTCCCACCAGAAAATGGGTCACAAAAAATATTAATATCTCAGATTTTCATAGTAATTAAAATATGTATAGTAAGGAAGTGGAAATCAATAAAAAAAACAATTATTGGTTAGTGGTAGTCACACAATTTTAATATCAAAAGACAATGGAATTAGGTTTCTATCGAATGAGAGGTCAATATCATCTCTATAAACAAATCTGGGGGGAAACTTTTTCGATTAATAAAAGATTAAATCCCCCATGGGAATCCCACCGCCATCAATTTGATCTAAGCCCCCGGGAAATAAATGAAGAATGAATGAATATTATAATACTATACGTTTACAATATTTTTCTGGTAATAATATATGACAGACAACATACGCTAGGATATATTCATGGTATTTTATGATAAGATAGATATCCATTTATGGAAATATGTTCAATGTTATGGATATCATGAAAACGCTACACAGATTTGTAACTTTTTTAAAAAAAAAAAACTAAAAAAAATGTTACAAACCACTAAATGTTTTTAGCTATAAAGAATGTATCTGTCACTAAAATTTTTTTTATAAGAAACATCTAGCATTTACTGAAATACAAGAAAAAAAATGTTCATGCCTTTCGTTTTTTAGCACAGGAAACCTGCAACTGCAAACACTTTGGGCACTAGTAAGCCAATAAATACAATTCAGAAATAAATGTGCTCACGATCCACACTTAAGGATCATGTGCACATTTATTTCTGAAATGTCTCAGGTATTTGTGGTCTGGAACGCATTACTGTAGAGAATATGCTTAATTTTGCTGAGCATCAGTGGTTTAGATTTAATACTAGAAAGAGGAAACTGTCTTGCAAAACAAAGGAAATTAAACATTCCTGCACAATTTAAAATCATATTATTTACCTATTAAAATTATAATAAAATCCCCAAGAAGAATGGCTCTTGGAAGGATAATTGAAAGCAACGCAAATCTGTTATAGTCAGACTTAGGAGATGTCTCGTGTCAGCTGCTTGAGACAGAATGTAAACAGTGATTTTAGAAGGACCAAACATTGTCCACCTAGGGGTTGATTCACAATGGTAACAAGATTAAAAAAATAGTTTCTCCCTGTATTAAAAACTATATAGAATCAACACACCACTCCATACAGAATAGGTAGCAAGACAACATTTTAAGTCACACTGCAAGTTAACCTTTTGGCAACTGGACTTGACCCATCATTGAGTAGCTAATGTAAAATTGGAATCTGCTCATAAGAACTCATTAAGTGTTGCTATCAAAGCATTGAATACTGTTAATGTAAGACTATGAAACATATTCTAAACTATTGCCGATTGCTTCAATATCCTTTTTTAATATTTTAAAGAGGAACTTTTACCTGGAGATGAGTTTTATATTTACTCTAACATGAGCAGTATGGTAGGAATAAGTCTAGGAAATAGTGAATAGGAGCGTAAATTACAGGGGCCACATAGTAATAAACCAAAGATATATAAACCAAATAGATATAATATATTCCAATTCAATGCAAGACTTATCTTTATGCCACTAAATTGGCAACAGGGTAGACAGCATTACGCTTAATCTGGGCTGATGAATGGCTCACCATCATTTTTCAATGAAACGGCCAACAGATCTAGTTCCAGTCCACTATTTAGTCTGCACTTACAGGACTGCATGCTCCACAGTCTTACCTTTGAGTCTTTCTTGTGGCCTCCTGCAAGCAACTTCATGACGACAATATTGTTTTTAGCAACCTTCAAGATCTCTGTGACCTAAACAGAATCAAATGAAACACATGTACAAACCATATTGGCGTAAATTCATGACAAAGATGTTTTACCATATATATTTTACTATATACCATTTACTATATATATATTATATACTGCAACCACCAGTATGTATGAAAGTCCTGGTCTAATTGATTACAGCACCTTCTACTGGTCAATATCATGAATTGAGATGTCTTAAAGGATAAATATGATATTCTGTATATACTATGTATTCATTTGGGAGGTTATTGTGGCATATACATGTAAAAAAATACTGTCTGAAGGAGCACCCATGACGGCTATGTCAAAAAAAAGTAACCATTTTGGAGAGACATGATTCTTTTTGCTTATGGTCATAAAACCCATAGATGAAGCTACTTAGTTTTGTATTGAGATTTCCATTACACAAATATATGGAGTCCCTAAAGCTGGTTGTTTGCAGGCAAGTCGAACATTTCAACTCACCTACTACAAAATGCATTTTATACACGCTTGTCACATCACAGCGCTAAAAACACTCAAAGCAGAAGCTGTTACTGTCACAACTTTGAATATAGCAAGATCCATGTATTTATTTTCGTTAATCAGTGTAATTGTTTCTCAGGTCTCAGAGTGTCAGGGCATTATCTAATCAATCTCCTGTCCTGATTATTTCTTTCCTTTCTCCTCACCTAACAAAGGCTGCCTCAATAAATCAACAATAAGCAAATGAACACAGCATAACAAAGGATAAGTATGCAGATGTTGAAAACAGGCCAAAAGTACACAATTATATACTCATAAGGTGGCTGTTTAATACATATATGTTATTCTCTACATAAAGCAAGCTGGATTATATTTAGCATCCATGATTAACAACATTCTTTTGGTTTCCAGCATAGACATATATAGTATATGGATAGGTGAATTGCATGGTGAATTAAAGTAGGATAATTTGGAAACAAGTATGCAATTATCTAAGGCTATACAATCTTCTTTGAAAGGTCATCAGTAACCTTACCTCCTGATCCTGATTAGGAATATTTTCTAAAATCATTCTTGCTTGTTGAAAGTGCTTGCTGGCTGCCATGTACAGGTCTGTAGACTGAGGAGGGGGGCTGTATTTATTCAGATCAGACATTTCCTTTAAGACAAGACCAGAACAAAAAAATAAGATTACCAGGGTGATGGAAACCAGAGTACGCAACTAGGCAAATTAGACACTCACCATTCCAACATCGATACACTAAAAATGAAATCAGACGTGGTTTCCATGACTCTCTATTTAGTAAGTTGAGATTAAAGTAAAGCCATAGATACAACTGAATGCAAGTATCACTAGTACCAATACATGAGCTCCACTCACTGTGCTGTGCTTGTACATGACCCTAAAACCAATGTATTTATAGCTTCAAGTCAGAACCTATTAGGAAACCTCACCATAGCAGGGGTTTGGGGAGAATGAAAACTGCAGCACCCCATCTACTACACTCACAGATCATAAAGTCATAGAATAACAGACAAAATATTATCCCAATTCTATTACTCAGCACACATGGACAAGTTACATGAACCAAAAAAAAGAACATTGTTCTACATTGTAGTGTATCTTATTCCATCTGAAAGGCAGATAAAAGCATACCTTAAACTGCAGGTAGTGCACTGGAGGTGGGGTGATAACGCTGTTGAATGGAGCAAACCTGTGCTCGTATCGGACTTGTTCACTGTCCAGCTCAAACTTTGGTTTCCTTACTTTGCCATCCATGTCAAATGCAATCATAGTCTGAATGATAAAATTAAAATGTCTGCTTTAAACACATTTAAGTGCTGTACATCATGCAGCATAACACGCAACTTCAACCTATATAATAATTTTATATAAGACAGCAGCTGAGAAAGTAAAATACTGAAAAAAACAGTGCATATACCTTGTACATCCCAGCACACATATTTTGATAAGCTTGGCTAAGAGTGATCTCTCTGCTCAGAGGTCGAACTATAAGAAGAAGAAAAAAGGAACACAAATTTTTTTTATATTTTATTTGTAATAATAAGCCTTCCAGTTCTCATTGTGTGCGGTTTTTAGGTTATGTTACAGTAGTTTGCTTATCCTTGAAATAACGTCCAGTGTCCAATATCCTTTACCTTTCTTCTTTTTCTTTGTCTTTTTGCTGCTCCGGCCCTTCTGTTGTTCCTCCATTATGCGCTCCTCTGCCATCTGGGAACTATCTGCCCGACTCAGTGTGGACATGAGCCAGGCATACAAGAATTCAGACAAATACCTGCATAAAAGAGAGAGAGAGGAAACAGGATCTTAAACCTAAGGCAGTTAAAACAAAGCCATAAAACATAAAAGGCAGGGATCATGTCATTATAAATTTAGATATAGAGATTATATATATATATATATATATATTATATATATATATTCAGAGAGATTATATATATATCAGGGCTTGACAAATTTGTTGTGAATCTAGGCGCCAGCTAAAAAAGTTAGGAGCCAGGATTTTTTTTTTAAACTAACAGTTGGTTAGGAGGTATCTGATCATCATCAGCCCACTTACTAAACTCACAGCGTTTGACCTGGAAGCACCCTGGACTTTCAGGTCAGTGCTGTTTTTTTGGGGTTTTTTTTTTTTAAATAATTTTTTTTGATATATATTTTTTTTAACACTTTCAATGCTGATGTTCCATTGGAGCACAACATTGATTGATATTTAGTCCCCACAAGCTTGTGGGGACAAATATTAACCCCTGCAATGCCACGAATGTGTTATAAACAATTGTGGAATTGAAGGGGTTAATGCTGCACTGTCGCTCTCATGGAGCGATCAGGCAGCAGGGGGGTGTTGGGGCTGGTCTCCACACTCATGTGGAGACCAAAGAACCCTCTCCCCCTGTCACTGAAGCTGCCTCTGGCAGCTGGGAAGCAATTGCTGGTCTATAGACCAGCCATTGCAGGGGGGAGTCTCTGATGACTGCTGTAGGCTTCCATGCCTACAGGAGTCATCAAAGGGCTTGTGGGGGCTCGTTTTTGCTGTTGCTGGTGTGCCTGGACTTCCAGGCAGACCACCAGCAGCAGAGCCCCTTGTAAAACGGGAATTAACCCCTAAATGCCGCGATCAGGCAGCAGGGGGATGTTGTGTCAGGTCCCCACACTTGTGTGGGGACCCAATCAACACTGAACCCCCTTTACTGAAGCTGCCTGTGGCAGCTGAAAACGCTATTGCAGGTTTCTCTGCAATCGCGGTTTCAGCCTACAGGATCACTCCGTGGGAGTGATCACAGGCTTGGGGGCGGGCTCGGAGTGGCTGTGCTGTCTGCCCAGACTCCTGGGCAGACAGCAACAGCAGCGCCCCCGCGTGGTGACACGGGGGCATTTTTTTGTGAATGTAAGAGGCTGACAAACTCCTAGGCGCCAGGACAAAATTCTGAGTCGCCATGGCGACCTGGGATTTGTCGAGCCCTGATATATATATATATATATATATATATATATATATATATACCGTATTTGCTCGATTATAAGACGACCCTGATTATAAGACGACCCCCCAAAATCTGAATATTAACTTAGGAAAAAAAGAAAAAGCCTGAATATAAGACGACCCTAAAGGAAAAAAGTTTTACCAGTAAATGTTAATTCATGTAAACTATTTTTTTTAATAAAAGCTATGATTGAGAAAAATATTTTTTTTTGTTTTTATTTCTTGTATTTTCCAACCTGTCCCCCAGTTACGCACATCTGCCCCCAGGCTTGCCACACCAATATGGCACTGTGGCCCATGATATGCCTTTTAACCCTCTATATGCCACTGTGCCCCATGGTATGCCTTTTGACCCCCTATGTGCCACTCTGCCTCCAGAAATGCCTTATACCCCTATATCCCATTCTGGCATTTAGGGGGTTAAAATGCATATTATGGGGCAGAGTGGCATATAGGGAGGTATAAGGCATTCCAGGAGGCAGAGTGGCATTAAGGGAGTTAAAAGGCATTCCAGAAATGCCACACACACACACACACACACACACACCGGTGCTTCCAATTTCCTGCTGTATTGCCGGGGCAGCGGGTTGACGTCTCATTCCGCGGCAGCCGGAAGGAGGTGGAGTTGGCAGCGGGGGTTTGTATGCGTCCGTCGCAAATACCTTCCCCGGCTGTCAGAGATCAAAGTTCCCCGCACCGGTGCGGGGAACTCTGATCTCTGACAGTCGGGGAAGGTATTTGCGACGGACGCATACAAACCCCCGCTGCCAACTTCACCTTCGGAAGCACCGGTAAGTGTGTGTGTGGGGGGGGGCGACGACAGGAGGATCCAGGTCCCCTGCAGCGGATCTGGATCTTAGTCTAATAATCAGACCTCTATTTGAGGTCTGATTAGAAGACGACCCCGATTATAAGACGAGGGGTATTTTTCAGAGCATTTGCTCTGAAAAAAACCTCGTCTTATAATCGAGCAAATACGGTATATATATATATATATATATATATATATATATATATATATATATATATATATATATATATATATATATATATATATATATATATATATATATTCAGGTTGTCTGAAAGTACTCTGCGATCTCCCTATTTACCAAACAAGCGAAGAACTCACTCATCTCAGTGCCTGACTGGAAACCTGCAACTATGATTGTTTTTATATTGACCTTGGTATAAGCTAGCTTTAGTTAAGCGAGCCCCTAAGATGTTTACTTGCTGAGAACGGCAGCCTCTAGATGAGGAGATAAAAAAATGTATTGGAACAAAATGATAAATAAAGGTGTTGCAGAACTGTATTTTATGCTCAAAAAAGCAAGTCTAAGGGACTTCGCCTTTAAGCTCCTCTCACGATGGGAAAAGGTGCTAAAGTTGCGACAGAACATTCCACTGGTTTCACTGGCAATTACTCCAAAATTCAAATTTTGCCCCAGAACTGCTAGTTTGCCTTGATAAATACGGCCTATTAATGTCACAAATAACAATCACACAAGGAAAAATACTAAGAGGCACCCTGATTTTTCAGAACACAGTCAATTCAACACAGATCACTACAGTAGTGGGATAATATGGCCGTCACTGAAGGTTCTGAAGGCCTTTCTCTAGACAACTTACCAATAGATGTAGTAATATTCCTGCATGCTATAGAGTTCCAGCTCAAAGCCGCTCAGAAGATACTGGATCATTATCCTAAGGTTGTGATAAAGCACCCATGTTCCCAGGCAAGCTAGATGCTGCCTCTGTGGCTCTTGTTTCAGCAACATGCTGTGTAAAGCGGCATCTACCTTTTCAGCCTGGCAAGAAGGAATGCAAAGACAGAAGTTCAAAGCTGCCCATAAGTGCAACACAATATTAAAATATGGGAAAGTAAGTGCCTGTAAAATAGACATTACGTGAACCAGACCAGTGTTTTGAAATTTATCACTTAATTCATTTTAAGAGGCCATATTTTGAGCAAGGAGAAGAAAATAGTTTTCTTATAATGGGTTTTGTCCTGTCCTTCTTGAACCAGTATATATGGTAAACAATACATTTCTTACAGCAGAAGAATGGGGCCAGATTGCAAGTGCCATACGCATGTTCAAGATAAGGGAGGCATTGGACCGCTTAATTTACACTTGGGTTTGCAAGTTATTGTTAAATGACCAATGACCTCTGAAAGCAAGCTACACACATTTTAACAAAAGATCAAATACCTCATCCTGTAAAGTGGCAAAGTCTTCTAGAATGTGTCCCAGTTTATCTCTCTGCCGTGCTCGGTTGTGACCATGGATCTGAATTAAGTTGCAGAATGGCTTCAAAGAAAAAGTTTGAAAGAATGAATACCATTATCCAGTTATACTGAAGAGAGCTTGTCAAGTTGTCAAAAGCGGGAAATGTACTCACTCGTACACAGTGGGTCACAAAGGAATCAATGTAGTCTTTTGCCTGGTGGTTATTGTACAGACAACATCTGTAAGAGGGACAAAGTGGAACAGTTAAAATTGTATAGCAGAAACTGTAAAATGGTGATCATATGGAAGTTCAAGCAGCTTACTTTGGCGAGAGCACAGGAGGACTAACAAAACACCGTAACGCGTCCTTCACCATGTCTTGCATCAGATGGGTTCCAAAAACCTTCTTGTTATCCACAAGGAAAGTAGTCTTTTAAATTAAAAACGCATTAAAAAACAAAAGCCACATGCATTTTTTTTTTTAAGGAAGAGTCTTAATTATCTCACTACTAAACCCTACTCTGTAAGCGAGTCTTTTGATTGCTGTGATACTTCTAAGTATGCAAGTTTTCAAACATGAGCTTTAAACAACATCTGCATAGTATACTTATAGTTTCTATACAAGAACCTATCTTTTAAATGTTTGACTCGTTTATGACTTTTTTTTTTTTATTACTGTGTGCAGA
Organism: Spea bombifrons; assembly: GCF_027358695.1. Taxonomy (NCBI): domain Eukaryota; kingdom Metazoa; phylum Chordata; class Amphibia; order Anura; family Pelobatidae; genus Spea; species Spea bombifrons. Next base: position 104,424,938 of record NC_071087.1, on the reverse strand, counting down.
CCTGTAACCCCTTTCCTTTTATGCAAAGGCATAAATAAAATGTATTTACCTGTAAGAGAGATCTTGAAAGAACACACGGAGATTGCTCACTAAATTCACAGAAAAAATCCTTTGTTGAAGAAAAAAAAAGCGTCATTAATTTAGCGAGATTCATAAACAATAACAAAAATGCCATTTTCATACAATTCAAACATTTTTTATTTTACACTTGCAAAGACAATTGGAGAAAGAAATTCCCATTTTGCTGTGAACTAGGCCACACAAATATATTCATCTGCTCATTACAATCAAATAAGTGTAACCAAACCCAGCCTGTAAAAGGAGTGAGAGACACCAAGTGGCTTCTCTCAGATCATTTTCATGCACATAGCAGGTTATCAAAAGCAAGACCAGGAGCGTTGTCAGAAAGAGACTGCGAAAAGTCTCTCTGTCCTTTCCTGATCAGCTTAAAAGGCTCCTTTCAAAACCAAGATCTTCAAGAGGGCTTATATAAACCCCATAACCACCCAGACATCAGTCAGGCAGCAAGGAGACTTTAAAGTGAATAGTAGTCCATAACACAACTTTAAGACCAATTTGAGAATATGACTCAGTTCCTAACTCAATGGTGACTGAAACTTTGATGTAATAGGGATCCAAACATAAATTTACGTAACAGAGCTATGTTATACTATAGTATTTTCATAAGCGTATCCAGTTGAAGGAGCCATCTAGTCACCACAACCCAAGTATTATTTTAACTAAACATTTTATCAAGGTTGTGAATATGTTGCTGTTGAACTGTTTGCATTCAGCTCCCTGAGTGTCTGTTTTTTTGTGTTCTGCTTCTTGCTTTACTCCTGTTCTAGTTTTCTATGCTCCTTTTCTGCGCGTGATCCTCCTGTATTTGACCTTCCCCACCCAACTGCTCTTCTTGTTTAGTTTCTTCTACATCTGCCAGAGGTAAGCCACTTGACACTATATTTCTTTAAGGTACTTTTGGTTTTTTAAGGCAGGATTAGTGTTAGGCTGTAACTGTGGTGGCAAGCCAAGCATTTTACGGACAGGAGGTGTGACTACAGCCTATTCTAAGCCTCATCACCCTCCTTGTCTATGCTTCCATTTGTGATGTATGCTTGCCTCTGCCCTTCTTATGTTTGCAGCTAATCCCCATCTTTGCTCTACCCATACCTGCCTGGATCTGCCTACCGCACCTTTACTTCACTGTCCCAACCTGCCTCTGGATCATGTTGTATGGTTACCTCCTCCTATCTGTATGCCTGCCAATGTCTCGGGTGCATGAAGTGTGGATGCAGAAACCTGGAAGTTTAACCTAAGTGAGCGTGAGATTGCTTTATGCCAGGCTCTGTGAGCCTACTCGCTGAAATAAGATCCCTTTCCTAACACTGTATTCCAAAGTGAAATCAGTACACTTACCAATATGCTATGAAGATTTGTTAAATTGACAACTTCACAGACCATTTTTATACGGTCTATAAGTTTGTAAAAATAGGTAACCATTTCTTCTTTTTTAATAATTTTAGCATAGCGAGGGAAAGTTGGAGGAAGTAGCCGTTGATTAACAAGAGGTTCAAAGCCCATCATGATAGGATGATCTAAAAAAAAAAAAAAAGTCAGAAAAATAAAATCAACGTGTTAAAAGCACTACAACAGCATAGTTAAGATATAGTTATTTAATATTGTTAAATCGCTAATTGTATTTGTTGGGTAATTTATGAAATGGACTCTTCTCTGCCTACTAATGCTACAGCACAAGGCCTTACGTTGTTTCTTACAGCTCTTGATTATGCCACAAAATGTACAGCTTTTAGATGGGCAGGATTTGGATGGGGAGAGATACAGGATTGTTTTTAAATGTTTAAAGCAGATGTATACATCAACATTTTATGTAACATAAGGTATGTTTCTAAAGAAGCTTATATATTTTCTCCTTGGACATAAAATCCAGCGTTGTATACAGTAATGTAAGGTAGCATCAACAAAAACTCGGTTCTCTCTTATTTTGTTCTCTGCACACCACACTGATCTGATTCTTTATGACAATGCTAATAATTTTTAATTTTTGTGCACACACACACACACACACATTAGACATGGGTTTTTCAAAGAAAAATACAGCTTAGTTTTGAAATTTTCAAACTGTTTGGCAGCCTACCAGCTCGAAATTCCCTCACAAAAATATATATCGGGTATCCCATCTCTTTTCATGACGGCATGAAACGTCAAGATGGTTTAAACGGGTTTAAAATAAAATCGGAAAACATATCTATCGGATTCTAGTAATAAAAAAAGCGATGGGAGATGGGAGTATAGTAATGTCAGTTATTACCTCCTTTTGTTGTATCATTCTGGGCCTGGATGCCATATGGAAGCGAGTTGTGTATTGCACACAGAAGATCAGATGCCTGGCTGATTAGCTTTGATGCTTCTATCACTGCACTGGTCTAAATAATACAAAAACAAATCTGATTAGGTTAGATCATTGTAAGATTAGAAGAACGCTGACCTAAAAGAGGGATTTACACTTACCTCCTTTTTGGTAAAAGCAATTAAAACTGTGAGTAAAACTCTGGTGAACTTCACTCTGCTGAATACTGCTAAGCACTGCTGGTGCTAAGGCATAAACAGAAAAAACAATCCCTGTTATATTATTACCAAGAACTTAAAACAGACTTTCCACTAGAAAACTGGCACCATTTGAAATAGCGCTGCACTGCTACTCAAAACACATTAACTGAATAATACAGATTATATTTTGAAAAGACAGAAACCAAATATTATTACATATTTAACATTTACAAACATCTTTTATACACACACTTCGCACTTCAGTGACAATCTCGCTGTGCTACTAGTGGGAGAAAACTGGCAGCAAGAAAGCAATAAAAAAAATACCTTAACATACAAAATATGAACTTCATAAAGAAAAAAGCATTACTTCAAGTTCTACTTCAGGATCTCTTGCTTCTCCCTGTCGGCTCCTGGTGCTCTAGGAAAGCAAATAACGATAGAAATCCTTTTTTAAGAAAATGCAGTATGTCAGAATGTAAAGCCATCCTAGCCAAAAGGATTGCATTAGTGACAAAGACCAAGCCACTAAACCAAAATCCACCACGTATGTGTATTCTTGTATGATATTTTAATCTTTGTGTTTATTATCATTCAACAAGGAACTAAATGTGAGGAAATTATTACTTTGGCAGGCTACAATATAACAAGCCACAATATAGCAGCATGTCTGTCAGGAAACAGATGTTAATTGTTAAGCAGAAGATAAGAATAGAAACACACCTTTACCCTCCTCTGTAGATCATCTTCTACATCTTTCAGCATTCCTGGAAAAATTAAGCCATATTTGTTGCACCTGTAGTAGAATCAAAATGATTTCTCTCTCATTTACACATACACAAGACAGTACCTGTTACTCGTAAATCCGTAACATTGTTAGCCATTTTAAATCCATATGTCATTGACTGGAAATCCTCCTTTGGGAAAAATATAAATGGATATAAAAGTTAGAGTTCTGTCCTGCTCTGCCCACTGCAACAGAAAGAAGTAATAGTCCTAAGCAAACACAGAAGGCGTATGCACTAACATTTCATTGTGGAAAAGGTCAAGTAAGGGGTGTTCAAACACTTTCTGACGACAAGTAAAAATAAAAAGTAATATTATGTCATCTGCTACCATCACCGATCATTGCAGACCATCGGCAGCCACTTCCGTGCAAGTAATTGCTCAAGGAGCCAATCACTAGCACATTGCCAAACAATGAAACAGCAATACCCCTATATCAGTAAGGATCAATGAAAGGAGTGAGCATTACTAGCCAAATCTCCGAGACTATGCAAAACTGTCCTAACCAAAAACAAAATACTTGCAATCATTTTACATTTTGGACAGTAACAAGAAACATATTCGTAGACTCTCTTTTCTACTCAAAATCCAGTCAACTTAAAGCAAACCAAACAATTCTCATCAGCAGGCATTACATGTTTGCGTCTGGTTACGGTACCTCTTCAAAAACAGCAGCTTTGTTGACTTTCTCTCTAGCAATGTCACAGATTTTGAGGATTCCCAATGCAAATGCTTTCATTGCTGGGTCTTCTATAAGGTCTGGATTGTGGACATAAAGGCAAGTGAAAACTGTTTGCGCTAATGAGTGACCCTCCAACCAGGTGATCTGAAGCAAAAATAATGATAAAAATAAACTAACAACATGCATACGTGGATGGCACCGAAATAGTTAAAGGTAAGTTAAGTTTGTTTCTGGACATTTTTTCAGAGAATTGATTAAGAATTGATAAAAACAAAAAAATGAGGCTTAACATTACCTAGAAAATCATGTACACAACACATTTTCAGTGGCATATTATAAGATGAATTCACAGAAATAATGTTGGTCTACTTTAATTATGGGATTTAAAAGGTAACCACCTACCATGCATTCTCTTTAAATAATTTGGCTAGATCAAATTTACAGGTTAACCAGCATACTTACCAGACAGCAAAAGCAGGTATCCATAATTCCTATTAATTCTGGCAATGTCAAATCCTTGGTTTTAATTGTGCCATCCTTTAAAATAAAAATAAAAAATGTTTTAGGGGTCTGAAAAAATATAAAACACTTGTTATATACAAAGTAATGACAAAGCATGTTAACAGATTTTAGGGTTCTACAGTTTTTTGTTTGAATAATGTCTTAATCCTTGATGATCAAATTAATAACATAAGCATAGAGTTGAAATGTATTGCATTGTATCATGTAAAAAGAAAGTCCAAATCACAGGTAATTCTGCACTTCGGTTATAGACATTTCCACGGAAAGCTACCAACAATCCTGACTGCCACCCGCTCAAATAACGTCATGGAAGGAGTCGACTATGGACAGTTTACACTTCAGATGCATATTTGGGTGGTACAGTACAGGTCTCTAGTATAACAAACTAGGGTTTATTTACTAAAGACTGGAGAAGATAAATAAATTATGCATTATGAAGAGCCAGCATCAGTGTATTACTACCTGAAGAGCTGAGCAGGCCAAGCATAAAGCATAGTTAAATCAGTGAGATTTCTTGGAAGTCACCCCCGTTTGCGTGAAGAACATTCTACTAAGATCCTTGGCCATACCAGTTAACAGTGATGGCACAAACTGATGCTGAAGGTTATGATGCCACTGTGACAGGGGGGTGAGACCAGGTGTCAATACCGAATCCCTGCCATTTAGGGAGCATCCATCAGGTGAGTACAGAAGACCTAATAATGCTACCTACAAGGCGATTGGCAGCACCGGTCTGTAAAAACACATAAGTGCAGCTTCTGAGTGAAACATCACTTGTTTAATTCAACAGTGTTTGCCTCATTTGTGCCTGGGAAAAAATGTGGGCATTACTGTCCCTTTAATCTTTTAATTTTGTTTTGTTACTAACACAAATACTATTAAAAAATGAATGTGCGCCCTCTTCCCTACTTACACAATTGAATACAGGTGTATCACTGTGTTCTACACAGCGCTAAATTCAAGAAAATATGGATAGTAACTATATTCATAAATTAAAATGTGTATATAAAACATAATATTCTCATCTGAAATGCCCTTACCTTACAACATAAAAAGTCAACCTGGCAACTTCAATGTATACAGTCCAGCCGATGGATATCAAAATCACACAATTGGCATGCAACAGGAAACTAACCTTTATGGCTTGTTCAAAGTTTAGAACCTTTCTGTTAACCTGATTTCCAATCATTCCTGCATCCATTTTGGGATCCATCATTTCTATAGCTGACATTGCTTCAAACAGTCCAAACCTGATGGAATATCAACAGTGAGCACAAGTAGAAAGTTCAATTCACTGCTAAACAGAAATGTGTAAGTATTAAAGGGACAGTCTAATGTCCTGACACCCCTACTATAGAAGAATGCATATAAAAGTATTCTTCCAAAACAAAACAAACTTTTTTTCTTCCATCGTGATTTGAACTTTCTAGCCACAGCTGCTTAAGCTGTGAATTAGTGCCAGTCAAGTAAGCTCAATGAAATCAATGGGAATATGTTCCTATACTGACTGACAGCTTAAGCAGCCAATCAGTGGCAGGAATGTGCTCCCTTTGAAATCAATGCAAAGACTTTATACATGTGCACTGGGTCCAAACAGTCCCCTACATGCAGTGCTCATCAGTGCCAGCACTGAAGCTGAAGCTGAATAGATCTCCTTCAGGGCATTTAGCTGGGGGCGAAAGTCACAATGCATTTGCAAAATGGACCACACAAAAATTTGAAGGGAGCGAGGACCGATTGTATGCATGAAAGTACATATGATGGCTGGAATGGTCTTATAACATATTGTATGGACACAAGTATATTCCATATTAGATTATTTTCTCTAATGCACAGCAAATTGACAAAGTGTGCCCTTTACATTTATCAAGAGCGCTTCAAGAAGTAAGCAGGGCTAATTCCCTAAAGGGAGAGTTTTCGGGAGAGCAGTGTTTCAGCTCCTTCACCTCACTGTGCATTATAAAGCGCCAACTCCAGTCAGCTTCTGCTGGAGGAAGAGCTTGGCTGACCCTGTATAATGTATGACTGACTCATCAATATTTCTCTTCACCCTTCTTGCTGGAGCAACCTGCCAGTGTTGGTCCTTTATAATGAACTGTAAAGTTAGGGAGTTGAAACCACAACTCTCCATTTATTTAATAAACCACAATATGTTCAGATCCTTCTAATTTGAGATTTTAACCTAGTTAACAGGGGCCTAGCAAGCAAAGAAAGAATAGTTTAAAAGAGAGTAAATGAATGAGAATATAATATAGCTAAGCAAGCTGAATGAAGAAACTCTGAATGCATTATATATATATATATATATATATATATATATGATAGATATACACACACACACATATATACTTGTATTGTCTTGAAATCTTTATAAGAGTGAATAGAACAGAATGTATAGAATTAAAACTCACAGCTTGTCATGGAGTAACTCTCCCAGCTTCAGGTCTGTAAGCCAAAAAGGAATAAGTATATAAATGAATGAATCACAAGATATTAGTCCTATCATGATGGTATAACAGTAAAAGCGGTTGCTATTTAGTTAGCCGGGAGTTGATAAAGACATGTCATTTTAGAATATTTTATTGGATAGTATGTAATATTTTTGATCATGCACTTTATGGCTTACTAATGGGTTAAGGTGGATTTTGCATATAATTACCACTGCATGCATCTCGGAATTCCTGAGTTATGTCTATCCAGTTTCCATTGCTCTTTCCCATTTTGTCCTGCATGGAGAGTTCCCATCCTGAGTCATCGTCTTCTATGGATGCTTTCATTACCATTGTACGATATGCTGAAATAACAAGACAAACAAAGGTTTTCATTTAGGTTACTTTAGGCAATGCTCCATATAACATAATGCAATAGCTAGCAACTAGTTTTCATTGCAGCCAACATCGCTTGTGTTATAAACATAAGCATAATTTAAGCAGCTACTCTGCTTAAAGTGCAACTACAAGAGAAATCTAAAATCCCATATTGTGGTTAAACGGTAGAATCACTGCAACGTTTTGGTAGCAAGTAACTTCTGTCAGATAACCGCCATACTATTGCAAATATTCTGCCTTGGTGTGTACCCGTCTTTCACAGAAACAAGAATTATAACACTTGGTGCGGATTGATGCCACTCCTGCGGCTTTTTTACCTGGGCGCTGGATTCAGGATGTAATCTATCTGAACGCTCTCTTGCCGCTGGCACTTTGGACTACTTAATAATCTACCATGTCACATCACGGAAGGGGGCAACCAGCTCTACAGGGTATATTCCATAAATAATTGGAAATATATATCAAATGTGCCCTTCTAAACCAAAGAAACAAAAAGTATGTGCAACACTGGTTTTATACTTTGCTTGCGCATGCATGGAACTTTAAAATGCCCTTAGAATCAGACACTGTATTAAATGAATGGGACTGGCCAAGCAAGGCATAAACACTGCGTTCTAAAAGAAAATTTTACTTCCAAACAATTTGACGTGTATATACATATAAATATATGTATATGTATATATGCCAACCACAATATGCCTGCCCCACATATAGTGAACAGGTGTTAAGATAGCACCTTGGTGGTAATGCAGCATTGGGGAACAATATTCAAGCAAGACACAGTGAACACTAAAACGGTATTACGAAGACAAAACCGGCTTTACTTAGCTAGAAGTCCGCTTGGGAATTGTATTTTAACCAATAAAGAATTTAGGAAAACAGACTGAGGTAACCCATCAGCTGCTATCCAGCGCTTTTCAGACCTCGCTAGCAGTAAAATATATTGCTAAACACCGAGTAGCAATTCGATCTATTTTGATTAGCACTCCATTCTAACGTCTGCATTAATCCCTTTCACCTTCTCACCTCTTTCTCCGGTTTACAACCCTGTGCATCCACGTTACGTAGAGCCGACTGGCGCGATGACGTCAGGAAGTGGGCGGTACCATGGAAGGATAAGCGAAGGCAGCAAATACAAAAAAAGACTATAAGATAAAACTATTATCTCTTCCATACGATATTGATGCTTTTCGAACATTTAGTAACCAATAATGAATGCGTTTTGACAGAATGGTGCGTGACAGCGCTGGCCCGACGCATGCCGGGTATTCTCGCGATATTTTAGTGGCTCTTTCATTGGCATGTCAGCGAGTCAGTCTGGTTACATGCCAGTACTATAGCCTAGAGATGAGGAGGTTGTTAGGGGATTGGCTCAATGAGCTATGCTTCTTGTAACTAGAGGTTAATGTTACTGCGAGTAGAATACATTTCTGGTAATTAGTGTATACCATGGGAGAAGATATAACGTATGGGACCCTGATAATGTGGTGTTTGTAGGCTCGGGTATGGTCACTTTACCGGGCTATGCATTGACATTTGTGGATAAAGGACCGCTGCAGTCTCCCAGGGACTGCCGTAAGCAAACAATGTGTATGAAAGTCATTTGTAAGAGCTTACATATGCATTGTTCAAATTACAAAAAGGGTACTTACCTTACAGAGAAACTAGCCACTCTATAACAGCTTACACTCTCCTGGGATGGCTTTCCGCAGGATTTTGGATTGTTTCTGTGGGAATTTTCACCCATTCATCCAGTAGAGCGTTTGTGAGGTCAGGCTCTGATGTTGGACAAGAAGGCCTGGCTCACACTCTCTGTCCCAGTTCATCCCAAAGGTGTTCAATGGGCATATTGTGGAGTCATTCGTGTGCCCATAGCGGTCGAACTAATCTGCTGGTTTAATACCCTACTCACTGGCCTCAATAGAGACTGAGAATTAATCTCCCATTATAACATTTCAAACCATTAATCCTCTCAAAATTCGAATTAACTACAAACAACTTATCCCTGTGAACATTTGACACCTTCATGGATCTGGCATCTGTCAAATGGTTTTGTCCCCCCCTAACCAGGCACTAAACTCATCAAGGATGCTCTGACTGAGCCATAATCTGTCTTATTAGATCTCTGCTAGTCCAGCTAATTTACTGCTAAGCAAATTCCCCAATACCCCTGTGTTTATTTAAAGTTTTTGTTAACTTGTGAATTTTCCTTTTGTATTTCGAAAATTCTGTTTAAGCTTCATTAATGCCCGAGGAAGGGACCTAACAACTTGGTCTCGAAAGCTCGCAATTAAACTCCCAGTTAGCCAATAAATGGTATCACTTATGCTTTTCTCCTGAAGAGAAGACCACTGCAAAACCTGCAAGAGATCTTTTCTTCTGAGAAAGGATGCAGTTTCTGCTGCATAATGTATATTTTATATATATATATATATATATATATATATTATATAATGTCATGGGATCTGACCTGCCCTTTGCAGATGTTATTGTTTTAATTTGGTGTGGATGGCACCTGTTATATCAATGTCCAATTCATGCATGTAAGCAGGTATTTGACATGTTCTCACATGCCAATAAGCTGACCTAAAAAATAGATCCAGCATGGAGGGATTTTTATTCATGGTTACTGTCATGAAACATACACTCCAGTGCATCTGCTGGCGGCTGCTCTATTAACCCCTTCATGTCCAGTGACGTACCAGTTACGTCATGTCCAAGTGGGCTCATTGGTTCTGCGATATACATGGTACATAATGCAAAAAAATGCCTCCACATTGTGGTGATTGCGGGGCGCTACTGCTGCTGACCAGCACAGCCACCTCGAGCCCCCCCAAGAAGGGGGAGCCAACAGGAGCGATTCTACATGCTTAACACGCTATCACTACAGGCAGCTTCAGGAAAGGGGAGCTGTTTGTTGCTTGGGTCCCCACACAGCATTCCCCTGCTGCCTGATCACTCTATGAGAGCAACAGTGCAGCCTTAATCCCTTCAGTGCCGTGATGACGGCATTTTAGGGGCTAATACCCGGCAAATACCCATTTTGGACGGGGCACTGCTGCCAACCAGCAACAGCAGAAAAGAGCCAGGAGTGATCACAGAGGCAACCGCCAGTTTACTGCAGAGGAAGCTTCAAGGACAGGTTTAAGCATTTCTTTGGTCTTCACGTGATTTTGAAGACTAGCTCTTAACCTCCCCTGCTGCCCCATTGCTCCATTAAGAGCGATGGTGCAGTGTTATCCCCTTCAATGCTGCGATTGACATGATTGCGGCATTGCAGGAGTTAATGGTTGTCTCCACAGTCCCCATAAGCTTGTGGGCATTAAATATCAGTCAATGTTGTGCTCCTATGGAATGGCATTGAAAGAGTTAAGACAAATAGCACTGACCTGGAAGTCAAGAGTTCTTCCAGGTAAATTGCTATCAAAAGTGGGCTGATGATGATGATCGGATCACTCCTGGCCAATAGGAGAGATCTGATCATTATGGCAGCCCCTGGATGACCCTGCCCTAGAAAGAAATAGGGCTAATCTTAGGTAATGATTAAAAAAACAAACTATTAATAAAAATGTGGTACATAATTATTACTTGATCACTTGTTAGTTACATTTTAGGTCACTGGTTACTGATCTGTCTCACTTACAAGTGATCTGATGGCTATACATATAAAAAAAATGCAATATATACTGTATTTGCTCGATTATAAGACGACCCCCCAAATCTGAATATTAATTTAGAAAAAAAGAAAAAGCCTGAATATAAGACAACCCTATAGGAAAAAAGTTTTACCAGTAAATGTTAATTCATGTAAACTATTTTTTTTAATAAAAGCTATGATTGAGAAAAATATTTTGGTTTGATTTCCTTCTATTTTCCAACCTGCCCCCCCCAGTTATGCACATCTCCCCCAGAAATGCCTTATACCCCCTATATGCCACTGTGTCCCATGATACGCTTTTTAACCCTATATGCCACTGTGCCCCATGATATGCCTTTTGACCCCCTATGTGCCACTCTCCCTCCAGAAATGCCTTATACCCCTATATGTCACTCTGGCATTAAGGGGGGTTAAAAGGCATATTATGGGTCAGAGTGGCATATAGGGAGGTTTAAGGCATTTCAGGAGGCAGAGTGGCGTATAGAGTGTTAAAAAGGCATTTCTGGAGGCAGAGTGGCATTAAGCGGGTTAAAAGTAATTTCATAGAACAGTCTGCCTCCAGAAATGCCTATGTGACCACTGATTAATTTCCTTTTTGGTCACTAATCATTGCTCTGTCTTACTTCAATAGCCAGGAACCTAATCTGATCATTATCCCTAACACAATACAGTCCTGTAACCTAACATCTAACCGTACCTATTAACTATCCACCAACAGGATTCTAGTGTAACCCCTTATGCTATCAGCTAACTTTGAGGTCCTTGGGCATTTTGCTTCGAGGGAATATACAGTTTTATGGGGTTACATTGATATTTGGGACCTTTACCGTGTCACAAATGAGACATGGGGCCAGTAAAGTGATCTGTCAAAATTCCAAGTTTGAAAACTGAAATGTGCATGTTCTAGTTTTGACTCCACAAAACATCACTTATCCATGCATGTGAGGTATTGCTGTATTCAGGGGGTGTTACTGAACACTAATCAAGACCTATTTTGTTCTTTCACAAAACCACTCAGAAAAATAAACATTTGTGAAACTGCAAAGTGCACTTGAAAAATGTTTTAATGAGGGATGAGCGGGAGGGGTTATGCGTCTCCCAGGTAGATTTCACTCTCCACTTTGTAATCTCAGAAAAACGAAAAAGAAAACATGTGGTCACCCTAGACTTCAGGCGTCCCATGTGATGACTTTTTTTTTGTAGTGTACTCATGTACTCCCAATCCCATCACATAAGATTCTATCCTGTAGAATTATCAGTTATGATTCTGTCTTTTTTTTTTATTTATTTCCATAAAAAGGCCCAAAATCCTCAGCACCAGGTCCATGATGCTCTTAATCCGGCCCCGATCCTCTGCATACTTAAATTGCCTTACTGTTCCATTTATCTACTACCCTCTCAGTAAAGTAAAATTTCCTCATATTACATTTAAGTCTCTGACTATCTCTATAACCTATAATATTTTGAAATAAACTTCTCTCTTATACTTTCTTAAATCCCTTTATGCAGGGCTGGACTGGCACTTTAAGTCAAGCGGCCATCTGATGATGTAGGCATGACCGATGGCTGGATATGTGTGACTGCACACCACGTTTTTATGTTAGCATAACCTGGACATGCCCCGAGATTGCATGTGACAGAACGAGTAAGAGTGAGGGAAAAAAACCCAACAAAATGCAAATGAAAATTCGGATCTCTCTGTTTTTTTTTTGTTTGGGCCCTTCCTCGTTTGTAGACCTTTCATACAAATTTAACAAAATTTGTTAAAACTAAAATATGTACAAATCTGAATACACAAGTCTGCTATAGTACCATGTAATAATTCTGATAACCCGGGATATTTTGCATACAAGAGGTATCAAAGAAACTGCTTTCAAACTTTTTAACTACTTGGTTAACTACTACTTGGTTTCGGGTTTTATATACAGGCTTCTCCTTTCTTCAGAACTCGCAGCACCACTCTGCACCTGGATAGAGGAGGCAATGTTGCAAAGAAAGGCTGAATTGACTAGTTTCCTCTTAAGACAGCGGGTGGCTTTGTTTGTTTAATACATTCACATTAAGTGATTGAATAAATACTTTACTACACTGTTTGCTTGTATTGAAACATTTCCTATCACAGTGTCATACTCTGGCTGAGTAGAATTCTTTTCTCTGCTCCTTTCAGAAACAGTTAAATACATATAATACAAATGTAGAAACTAACTTTAATATTTGATTCCGCCACCATAACATTTTGTTTAATCATGTATTGCAATTTTGTTCATACATTGTGTGCTATAAATTGCCATTGTCTTTCTATTGCGTCCTAAACTACAAACTGAATTAGGTTTGTGATGCGCATAACACTGCAAATCATTTCGCCCCACTTTCTCAGTGTTATTCAGGATACTTACTATTTTTTTTATTAGATACTGCTAATCTTTTGTGAATTTTGTTTTTCATATGGAAGATCACACTGAAGTCAAAGAGCATTGTTTTGTTTTTTTAAAAGGCACAACTGGACAAACTTACCTCTCTCATTCGTCTTTTTGTAAATGACTTCTTGACTCAGTAGCATTATAATAACTGGGACAATGGTTGGGTCAGCTGATGGTTGGACATTTGGTGCAAAAACAAGCATAAAGATATTTCTTAAATACAGTAATTTTTACTGGTTTAGAAAATTTATAGCCGTTATTGTGTCTCCAGATGTTCTCAACCAGTGACTTCTTCATTGAAAGTGACACTAGAGGTGTCATATGGTCAATATCCGGGAGGTGCGGACCGCATCCGGGTGACGCCTTACAGGGGGTGACACCCAGGGCCGGCCTTTGGGGTATGCCATGACAGCAGGGGCGCCACTAGGTGACCTCATGTTCGGATTGCCCTGGTCCAATGCAGCCTAATTGAAACGCCGTCTCTTTTGTTTTTTTTAATTGCCGCGGAGGAGAGAGAGGGGCGCCGAGCGGTCGCTCATAAAGTTTTCACTAACCGCTCGGAGGCCCTCTGTCAACTCCGCGAGGCATCTAGCTCGGTTGCGTTGCCGGCATGTCATGCTGAGCACCGGCATATGATGACATATCTCAGTGCTCAGCAGTGAAGCAGCGCGCACCGCGGAAGAGCAGGGAGACAGAGGCCACACGATCCCACTGCAGGACTTCTGGAAGGTAAGTGAACATCAAAGGGGGAAAGGGGTCAGATAGTCAGAAAGGGGGGAGAGGGGTCAGATAGTCAGAAAGGGGGAGGTAGATAGTAAGAAAAAAGAAGTATATATATATATAGTACACTCCTATCATGCCCAGGCGTACCCAGATTCCAGCATGTACTGGCTGTCTTAGCATCCCCAGGTTCTAGCATGTCCTGGTTGCCTGGGCATGATAGGAGTGTGATTGCTGTTAACAATCATATATATCTATCTTTATATTTCTGTCCCATTTTGTTGTGTTACTTACTTTTAATAAGTGTGGTTAACACACCAAAATTGGACCAAAATTGACACCATGTGTGACACCAACCCTAGAGAAGCCACTGTCAATATCTAAGGTAGAGTGTCATCTGACTCTGACAGATTGGGAGAGTCTGCATGCCTGATTGGCTGTATACAATTTAATCATTGTGTTGTAAAATAAATGAAATATATTTTTTTAAAAACACTTTTCTCCCTAAATACCTAGCAACTCACTAAACCATGCTCAAATTCCTTCCCAAACTACCACATACGGTAGTTTCTTTTTTTTAAAAGAGCTTTTTTTGTTTTTACTTTTTTTAAACATTTTTTCTCCCAACCTACCCAACAAACTAAACCACCGCCAAATCCTACCAAATTCCATTTTTTTTTAGATATTTTTTTTAACATTTTCTCCCTACCTACCCAAAATCTAAATTTCCAATTCCCCGTAAATAATTTGAAAAGAGAAAAAATATATCCAGTAGAAACAAAATGTATCAGCAAACACATAAGATGGAGGCAGAGAGACACCTAGTGTGCCATGCGATTGCTGCAACTGGCCAATGACAGTGATTACGTGGCGTAGGTGTTTGCTAATTGGTTCCCGCAGACAACATAGGTAACATGGCAGACCTGCGCACCGGCAACCGGCGGGTTCCTATTCACTTCATGATGTTTTATACCCAAAATATAGGTTTGTGGGCACTTTTTTCACGATACCATAGAATTTTGTTTTTTAAAACGTAAAAAATTACAAAATATAGGTGCCCAAACAGCTCATACCCCTTTCACTGGAAATATACATTAAAAAACCCTTACTTGCCCCAATCCAAAGTTCTAAAATAAGAAATTTTTTTTATTGTAGAACATATTACTCCCTTTAAAAAACCCATGAATGGGGTATTATTTTAGTTTTTTATCTGAAGGACCTAATTTAAAATTGTAAAATTTAAGATCTTAAATATTATTTAATAACAAAGCACTTGAGGTGCGAAATGCATCAAGCAGTCTCTTTTTTTCTGCGGCTGTTATGATATTCATTGTATTTTTTGTTTGTTCATTTCTTTTTTCTGTATAATTTTGGATATTTTTTCTATATTCTACATTTTTTCAAGCATCAGAATATAAGATATCTTTTTATATTATACGTTTATTTGATTACTTCTGTCTTCATGGAATGTCGGTGTTCCTTTTTCTAAGAATTAAACTATATATAATTTATATGGGTACACTAAACATGGAAAACCGACATCATGCTAAAATGGCAAAACATTTCTGGTTACTTAACGGGGTGTTTGTATGGTGGGTGAAAGCAAAAGAGGGGGGTGGGTGCACATACACTAAGCTCTCATGGCCTGGAGACACAACATGGTGACCCAAGAACCAGCTCTTCACCTGGAGTATCTGGGCCAAAGACAAGCACCTGGGACAGGGTCCAAGTCCCAACCTGCTTTGAGGCCACATCAGGCGGGGGCACAGGGGCTTTGTTGCTGGGTAACTCAAGAGGGTCTCTCACGTTGTGACTACTGGGGCAGCTGCTTCCCTTGCCCCATGTAAATTATAGCCCTACTAACCTGCCTATTATAAAAGACCTATTTATTCCGCTAAAGAATCTACCCACTGGTGGCACTGGACAGTATCAGGTCATGAACTGGGTCCTCCAATACACAGGCATATCATTTTATTTTATTGCCTCTCTTGTATATTTCTCACAGCCAGTGAGTCTCGGTGCCCTGACCTTGCAGAGTGCTAGAAATGTTGTGGGTATAAAATAACAGACCAACGTGTAACCGTGTATCTTCTCAAGAAAATAATAAACACCCGAGGTAAACATATTCTCCCAAAAGAACACAAATACAGAATTTTTCCAAATATTATCTATTGAAATATTTCAATGCCACTTTCCGCCTACCCGCCCTAAGCCCGGCTACCCCATTTTAGCCACGCCCCAAAATATATGATGGTCACGCCCATCAGCAAGACGACCACGCCCCGCAGGACGGGGAGCCTTGGTACGCTCTATAGCCGGAAGACATCCAGGAACCCCCTGCGCCCAAGGATTCTGCGTGTCTGCCCATGTAGGCCGTGGGCTTGCCCACCTCTGTGTTGGCTGGGCCCGCCCCCTGGATATGTCAGCTTGCCTCCGTGAACGGCTCTGAGGCACTCCTCCTCCGTCTCCATCTACAGCTGGTGTGTTGACTGGTAGCGGGCAGACTGAGTGTGGCTGCGGAGGAGAGGCAGGCTTTCCAGGTGATGGTGGACCCTGTGCGGAGGGGAGGGTGGCGTATTTACGGTCCAGTGTGCAATGCTGAGGCCGTTCGGCGGCCGTTGTGTCAGTCTCCAGGGAGAGGGGGGTGACGGGGACACGGTACTGCGCCGCTCACACCCTGCTGCACCTGCCTGAGAGTGCGAGTGAGGGTGATTGTTGTCATGGCGACACGAAAAGCGTCCTGTACTGTGATGATTGAAACGGGATAGTGTGATGCCATAGTGAGTGTTGTGTGCTGTCATCGACTATTAGTGCCATGTGATAAAGACCACACTGGCTAGGTTGCGCAGTGAATGAGAGATAAGTGATTGTCATGTCACGTAGGTTATAAGCCTTTGTTGTCACCAGAGATCTTTGGGTGTGGGCTTAGCAGGAGTGGGGGTCAGTGTCACAATATGTAACACAGTCAGGTAGATGATACGTCTGATGATGCTATGACACAGCACTGATCTCATACAGACTTACTAAGTGATATTGTATATAACATTGGCTTATGATCTATGATAACACAGCTGAGCTAGTCATATTGACATGTTTTTTCTCCCAAAAATGATAATAACTCTGTATATAACATCAAGATGAATGAATTAAATTCTGTATTAGGCACACAATATTCAACGTAATTGGCAAGTTATCGGTATTTTACAGTTACTAGGGTATTGATGTCTTACACGAAAATAGTTAAAAGGCCTGTATGCCCGGTTATGTTATTTACGTCTATTTAGTAATAAAAAAACTGTTTATATATATACGGCAGCACTGACTGCGTGGAATCTAAAAGGTATGATGTCATACATTCACAGCAGGGTGGGGACAATGCTGCTCTTGTATGACAGTAGACTGTAAGCTCACAAGAGCAGGGCCCTCATGTTATTGTTCTGCATTGTGTTCCTCATTGTGATAGCACACTAGGATCTGCTGGCTTCTATATATATATATATATATATATATATATATATATATATATATATATATATATATATATATATATGAAATGTTATGATATTAAAGGAAGCGATGTGTGAATTCAGGTATAGATGCAGTATGTGCGTGCGTACGAAGGTAATGAAGAGCCGTTATTCTGATGCTTAACTGTAATTATCTGCCGTTGAATTGAGTTTTCTATACACATATGCCTGTGTCTTTTCCGTCTATGCATTGTTATGTTAAGGTCTCTGACTTTCTCTGTGTACCTCTGTTTCGGAGGTATATCTACTAAACTGTGAGCTTGTGGGATGGTTGGACGTTGCAGTATTCTCACCTCGCTAGGCATTATGAAGAGCCAACGTCAGTTAACTTCCCTAAAATTCATGTGAAGAGTTCAGTCTTACTGATTTAGCAAGAGAAGCTTAATGTGGTTGACCTTGTATAGTGGACAGAGAAGTGTGGGAGTTCCAAGAGTGCTTTTGAAATCTTTTTTTTTTTTTTTTTTTTTTTTTTATTATTCTCTCCAAATTTCTCTTGCCGTCACGCTTCCTCTGTCTCCAGAGAGAAAACATCTGACTATTGCTATCCCAAAAATATGATGGGAGAAAAATCTAGTATGTTTCCAGTGTGTTTATAGCTGAAATGGCACTATTCTCATTTTAAAGGCTTGCTTTGATTTGAAGATGTAGCTGCAAGACGAAAATACATTGCTTTTCTGCATATTGTCAGCCCATCTGTGAAGGGCCCAACTAACCTTTTTTTTTTCTTCTGTAACTCCAAATTATTTGATGTAGTATTTACTATGACCTGTTTGCCCACAAAATACATGATTTTCAAAAGTTTCCCCCTTCAATCACTGGTTACACAAAATGCCAAGCGTACAGTCTACATAGAGCTTACAATCTGAATTTGAATCCACAGTTGTGGCAAGTTTTGTTATATGACAGGGGTTGACAAATTTGGTTTGGATCTAGGAGCCAGCCAAAAAATTTAGGAGCCAACTTTTTTTTTCTTTCCCAATCATGTTTTTTATTGATAGTACTCCCTTGTCTGCAGTTAAAGGATGTTTATTGGGCAAGCCCTGCTATGGAGCGGAGTGGGGCACTGTGCCGCCCCAAGAAATGCTTTTGTCAGCAAGCTATTATTAGCTTGTCTGGGGTCTGCGGACCTAATGCATGCTGCTCAGAGCGTCTTCTCCACCGTGATTGGAGGTCATCTCTCGCGTGGCAGCATGAGTTTCACGGAGAGCGCGGTGATGTCAGGTGTCACGTCAGCGCTTACTCACTTTTTTTCCCGGAGGGGGGGCAGCATTTCACACTTCACCCCAGGCAGCACAACGTCTTGGGGCGGCCCTGCTTCAGTGCTAATCCACTCTGTATGGTACTGTGGTTAACCCCTTCATGACAAGCGGCGTTTTACACCATAAAGACTCAAGACTGTATGTTTAACCATTATTCTTACACTTATGCACACAAACACCTTACAGTAATACACATGCTAAAGTTCTCCACTCATGTACACACATGCTAACACTATCCACTAATACACACACACTATATGCTGACAAACTCGTGTTAATGTCACATTGTAACATGCATGCTTTCCTGTGGGGACACGGTGAAGCGGGGGTTTTTACCCCCTTGTCCTGCAAAACACTGAGCACCAGGAAGTTGTTTCTAGTCACCATGGCGACTTGTCGAGCCCTGTTATATGCAAAAGTCTGAGTAATAATCCCTGTTGTATTAATGCATATAAGCCTTACAAAAACAGGCAAGGTAATTTATATTTTATTCATAACAGTGCGTGTGGACAGTTTGGTGGCAAGTAGGTATCCAATGCCATAATTACACAAATAGAAATAATAACCAACTGTGTCAACTCCAACATAGAAGCCCCAGTGGAAGTGCTGGCCAGCAGCAGAGGTTGTCTACGTGCATTGCTCAGACAACCACCATTTGAGTGTCAGATGTGTGGTGGGAAAGAGGTAAATGCATAAGGGGGGTTTTGATGAATTCCTCCATGCATTTGCAAGGGTGAAAATAACTTAATAACCTGGCTGTCACGTGCATTAAAGTGTAGTCTCTTCTTAAGACTTTATTGTTGAATAGGTTAATGTGTTCTGTTACTGGTTAGCTGTGATAATCTGCCTGTCAGTTCTCCTCTACTAGTATTCTATATTAATCCACATAAATGTGCATGCCTGTTAGGACATGCTAATACTAATAGGTATGTTTGTTAAAAATTGAACCGGTTCAATCAACGTTGCAAGTACTTCCTCGTTTTCTTTTTAACGTATGAGTTCAAACCTTTTTTTTGTTGGGCAGACCGGATGGGCCGAATGGTTCTTATCTGTCGTCACTTTCTAAGTTTTAAAACTGATATGTGCGTCTAGCTTACCAGCTCTGTATGGAGCTGGCTTTTCTTTAGACTGCACTTGCTGGAGCTCCGTGAGGTCATGTCATGTGATGCGTTGTCACGTGATCCTGTAGTAGTCACGTGACGGCTTCTGGATTTTGTGACAGGCTTCTATGCATGCCTGTGAACTCTCTAGGTTTGGCACAGAGAACTCTATTAGAAGTGACTCTTCTCCAATTCTCCGGGTCAACTAATGAATCTTCCAGGTCGTGGGAGCGCAGTCCTGGCACGCCCCACTCCCCGCCTATTTCCACTTTCAATGGGGGTGTTTCCTGTGATGTCGGTGGAATGCCCACTGTGGGCAGTCCTGGCTGCGTCCCACAAGGGTAGGCTCCGAGTAGCCTGGATCTTCCTCTCTGGCAGCCGGTGGATGTCTGAATGATGCGTGCAGACAACCTCCGCTGCTGCCCAGCACTTCCGCTAGGGCTTCTATGCCAGCGTGACATGACCTTCCGGTGCTCCATCATAGAAGCCCCAGTGGAAGTGCTGGCCAGCAGCAGAGGTTGTCTACGCGCATCGCTCAGACATCCACTAGCTGCCGCTAGTGGATGTCCAGGGAGTCTGGAGACAGGGAGTCTGGAGCATGGCGGCCAAGTCTTTTTTTCCTATAGGGTAGTCTTACATTCAGGCTTTTTCTTTTTTTCCTAAATTAAAATTTTTTGGGGGGGTTGTCTTATAATCGAGCAAATACGGTACTTTAAAACACAATGTTTTATGTTCAGGCTGTCAGGGACATTATTCTGTCGCTTTAATGAGGGGAGACCTGAGTGTGCCTTCAACATGGTGGGCACAGTTTGCCTAATGCTCTATTCCTCTTTTTGTTTACCTGCATTGAAAGCTGGTAAATGCGGATTAAACGTGGGAAAGTTATTTTTTTAGAATGTGCAATGCAGCATTTAGTGACATGCAGTAATTCCTTGTTTCAAGCATGCATGAGTTTGAGGAATTTGATTATGATTACAGTTCTGAAGTGGATTGGGGAAAAAAATAATCTGTGCACTGGAAAGGGTTCCTGTTATCAGATAGCTGGCCATAAAAGGCTTATTACAAATTAATTATTTAAGGACATGTAGGCTAAGGAATAAACTAAAAGAAAATTTTAGTAGCGGCCAGGTCAAAGAGACTTTGGTAGATTGGACAGTTTAAAAATCCAAGCAGTCTCATAATGATCTGCATGTTTTCTGTATTTACATCTGCAATTTGTTTTTTGTCTCTTTTCCTCCTGTTTTCTCCTCTTTCTCAATATCTTTCCCACTTCTCTCTACCTCTTGCATCATTTATTATATCTCCCCTTTTTCAATATCATTTGCCCTTTCTTTTTCATTATCTCCCCCCTTCTCACTATCTCTCCGTTTCTCCCTATTTCTCTTCTTCTTTCAAGTGTGTTGACATACAAGTATAGACATGTAAACAGTCTCGCGGCCCTCTATTTGGGTATAGTCGGTAGTATCACGTGCAGCTTGTACGTCCCATTTTCTCACAGCTGCTGATTTTGTACAGTTGTTTGCTACATTATATGGACAAAAGTATTGGGTCACTTAATTATTGAATTCACGTGTTTCAATCAGACCCGTTGCCACAGGTGTATAAAATCAAGCACCTAGCCATGCAGTCTGTATTTACAAACATTTGTGAAGAAATGGGTCGTTCGGAAGAGCTCAGTGAATTCAAGCGTGGTACTTTGATAGGATGTCACCTTTCCAATAACTCAGTTCGTGAAACTTCATCCCTGCTAGATATTCCACAGTCGACTTTATGGGAACAGTTTGGGGGAAGTCCCTTTTTCTATTCCAGCATGACTGTGCCCCAGTGCACAAAGCTCGGTCCATAAAGCTAGGTCCAACATGGTTGGAAGAGTTTGGTGTGGAAGAACTTGACGGGCCTACACAGAGCCCCAACCTCAACCCCATCGAACTTTGGGATGAACTGGAACGGAGATTGCGAGCCAGGCCTTCCCGTCCAACATCAGTGCCTGACCTCACAAATGCTCTACTGGATGAATGGGTAAACATTCCCACAGAAACACTTCAAAATCCCGTGGAAAGCCTTCCCAGAAGAGTGTAAGCGGTTATAACTGCAGAGGGGGGATCAAGTACATATTAATGTCTATGTATTTAGAATACAGTGTCATAATGTCGTAATGGTAAGGTGTCCTAATACTTTAGTCCGTATAGTGCAAGGCTCGACAAATCCCTAGGTGTTTGTCAGCCTGTCATCGCGGGGGCGCTGCTGCTGCTGTCTGCCCAGAAGTCTGGGCAGACAGCACAGCCACTCAGAGACCGCCCCCGAGCCTGAGATCACTCCCACGGAGTGATTCTGTAGGCTAAAACCACGATTGCAGGAAAACCAGCAATAGCGTCTTCAGCTGCCACAGGCAGCTTCAGGAAAGGGGGTTGACACAACACCCCCCCTGCTGCCTGATCGCTCCATGAGAGCAAAAGTGCAGCGTTAATCCCTTCAATGCCGTGATCGTGGCATTTTACGGGTTAATTCTCGTTTTGTAAGGGGCTCTGCTGCTGATGGTCTGCCTGGAAGCAGACCAGCAACAGCAAAAACGAGCCCCCACAAGCCTACAGAAGTCATCAGAGACTCCCCCCTGCAATGGCTGGTCTATAGACCAGCAATTGCGTCCCAGCTGCCAGAGGCAGCTTCAGGGACAGGGGGAGAGGGTTCTTCGGTCTCCACATGAGACTGGGGACCAGCCCCATGAGAGCGACAGTGTAGCGTTAACCCCTTCAATTCCACAATTGTGTATGACTCATTCGTGGCATTGCAGGGGTTAACATTATCAGTGAATGCTGTGCTCCAATGGAACATCAGCATTGAAAGCGTTTAAAAAAAAAAAATTATCAAAAAAAAAATAATAATAAAAAAACAAACAACAAAAACCAGCACTGACCTGAAAGTCCAGGGTGCTTCCAGGTCAAATGCTGTGAGTTTAGTAAGTGGGCTGATGATGATCAGATCACTCCTGACCAACTGTTAGTTTAAAAAAATCCTGGCTCCTAACTTTTTTACCTGGCACCTAGATTCACAACAAATTTGTCAAGCCCTGATATAGTATATCTATAAAGGGCATGCTATGAACATTTATGTATTTTCCCATAAAGCTGTGAATATGGATTTTGACTACTTCCTAACTCTTAAATGGTTTAGCAAATTTAGTAGTGCCAGGGGCTAAAATGCAAGATTTCCCTAGGTTGTATACCTATTTCCATGACAATCTTAGGTTGCTGTTTACGATGTCAGCCTAGGTGAATATACTGTACCGCCTATTCTCGATTATCCAGCATGGACATCTGTTCTCCATGCATTTAGACCCTTTAAAAGTAAACTAGGAATTTACAGTGCGGTTTACCATATCCCAGACAGGATGGGCACCTCCTTGGGAGTTTTCTGTCTTATTAAATGTTGCGGTAAGAGGATGTTAACAGAGTACTAGAAGAAGGTACAAGTGTTGTATAAATATAGTGCATCACCATCAAACACATACAGTGTGAGGTTTATAATAAAACAAAGTACATCCTTCTGTTTTATTGAGAGTTAAGTAGTAGTATACTTCTGAACTTGTCAGAGAAAATTTGTCAGTTTTTCATTAAAGTTTGTTATTAAAAAAATAAATTGCGATTATATTGATAAAGTGCTTGTTATAACACCTCCTTCCTAAACTTATTGAAGAAGTTATAGGTTTGTGAATTGTTTTTAATTTGCCCCTAACCAGTCAGGAAAAGTTACTAGTCTGTTTAGGGTGGGGTTGGACAATGCCAGAAGCCAGGTTGGCATGGCACCTGAAATTTTACTGATGGCAGGGCCGTCTTTAAACATAAAAGGGTCTGGGGCAAACTTCCATTGCCACCCTCCCCCTTTCTCACCTACTAACCACTCTTCTGCAGACTGCATGCCACCTCCTGCTGAGCGCTGGGATATGGTATCATGTCCAGGCACCCTCTTAAGACCATAGGATGTAATAGTATGTCCTATGGTAGAGAACTGGTTAAAGATGACATTGACTGCTGGCACTTAACTTTATATTGTCCTTGATGTCTAAAACATCAAGACTGTATCATGTTATAACCTGACCCAGGTAAATTCTTACAAGTATCACGGAATGTGGCTTTTGGTCTCTATATTGACAAGCTATCCTCAGGACTATATCCTTTGATTTTCTCTCTATACCGGAACATATCTAGCCTAGATCCCTCTCTAAGGAAACTTGTTGTGCACCAATGCTGATCTTAGACTATGGGGACGTGGTTTACCATTCTGCATTCCAGATCTGTCTTGGAATACTTGACACTATGTGCTGTGCCAATTTGTCCTCCAGTGTGATTATAACGCACATCGCTGAGAAATGTTAAGAGCTAAACTGGCTGACACTTGCCCCCAGACGCACTCTCCAGCTAGTTTGCTTAACCTAGTGCATAACCACTTCACTGGAAGGTTTCCCCCGCTACCTGAGCAGCACAATCACTCTTACTCCTTACATGTTCCTACAAAGTCAGGTCCAGCACCAGTCCCCTACTTGCTGTCCAAGGCTTAAAAAAATGAAGCAGGTGCAGGTCAAGGTGCATTTTGTTTCAGAGCTCCTCACGTGTGGAATAGCCTTCCAGACTACTCCAAATCATCCAATAGCCTAAGATCCCTGAAAATTAGCTTCTCCCACCACCAGAATGTACCTGTTATTAGAAAACAAACTGCTATTTATACTGTACATGCCTATTGTTTCCCTCTAACAATAACTGTATACCCTGTGTGTACAACGGTTTCTGCACTTGGTCCCTGGGACATATTTGAAAATGAGAGAAATCTCAATGTATTCTTTGTTTGCCTTCTACATTCTACATAGACTTGTTCAAATCTTATTTAATGGGGTGTTTAGGAATTAAATCTAATCATGCTTTTCTTCCTCCTCTAATTACACAGTAATTGGCATTTTCATCCCAGTATATGGCTACTGTGTCCTGAAATCAGTAAGTCCTTATATGTCTACCAGAGCATTTTGGCACAGTGGTACAGGTTAACGTTTACATTTTTTAGCTCACTCCAATATTGTTAGAATAGGGAATTGTAGAACAGATAAGTGTTTTGCTTCACCTTCCATTATTTACAGGGCCTTGTTTTGTATAGTGAGAATCACCATGTAAAATCTAACGCTGCCTTGTTCCTAGCATGGTACCATTAGCTGTTTTCACTGGCTTAGGAGCAGTGGACATGACAGACACTTGGTTGTCGAGCCAAATTTTTGTTGCTGTTTTTATATAATATCTGATATTTGTTTCCAAAACAAATTGTAATTGTAAAACATTTTTTATATTGTAGTGTAATATCTGACATCCTAACAAAAGATCTTGTAATATAAACTGATCCAATAATGTATTACATTTCCACACAATTTACCACGTTTCTTTCGTACTTCGTACCCTTGAAAGACACTGACCAGTACTGAAGCCAAGAAAGAGAAAGTACTCCTAGCCAAGCTTTCTTGTAGAGACCGTGCCATAGGTAATGGTCCACAATCACCATGGAATCAAAGCAAGCTAAGCTACGAGTTGCCTTGCCTAGTGCTAAGGTGCTCATAGTAATAAAGTTGAAAGGCAATCAGCTGGGTAAAGGATGCATTAATAAGGAGAAGAAACCTGGCTATTACACCAACAGGGACTTTGAAAAATTCTAAATACATAGACATTAATATGAAGTTGGTCCCACCTTTGTAGCTTCCTTGCCTTCATAAAGATATGGTTGAATGAGTTTAGTGTGGAAGAACTTGACTGGCCCGCACAGAGCCCTGACCTCAACCCCATCGAACACAAATGGAGATTGTGAATCAGGCCTTCTTGTCCAACATCAGTGCCTGACCTCACAAATGCTGTTAGTATAATGGTCAGGTGTCCCAATACTTTTGTCCATATAGTGTACTTTTTGCCAGGAGTACTTATTTGTCATGTGACACAAAAACAAGCTCTGGGAGATTTCCATAAAAACTGAAAAAGGAACTTTCGGGGCATGGATAGGCAAAGTGTCTGTACAAGAACACCAGTGTCCATGACAAGGTTTGTGAAGGTCCATAGATCATCATTAAATTGTCCACCACAGACCCCAGTAAATGAGGCTGGTGCCTATTCTTGCTTGAGAGTGACACTAATGGATTGTATAAATGGAAAAGCACGTTTAAGCAAGGGGCATTTTAAGTGTTTCCGTTTTTTTAAAGAAAAGGAAGCCACATTTTCATATTCTTTTTTTTCTGTATGGTGGTTGTTAAAGGAACGTGCTTATTTGTTTTTACTATGACTTGCTGGCGTAAACTGATTTTGATTTTATCTTCAGGAAATGAAATGGTGAAATAAACTGTTACTTCATCAAGATGAATAAAGCAAAAGTGTCAACAGAAAAGTGGTAAGTAAAAATAAATGTAATGTTTGCATTTGCTGTCCATGTATGCCTCTCCAGTGTCTCTCTAAAAAATATAGATGAAGATAAAAAAAAAAAAACAACTAAAGACTAACCAGATAATTATCTATATACCAATCTACATTGATTATTTTCTTGTCATGAGTACCTATATGAGTGCGCCTTAGGATGGTTAAAAATAATAATAAAAAAACAAACAAATATACTTTAGAAATATTTCCATTGGGGCTTAACCCCTTAATGACCAAGGCTTTCTACAGGACAGCAGTATTTTTTGTTTTTTTACAATACTGTTCAACCATAATGTCCTTCTTTTTGTGTACATTCTACCCTTGAGAGATAGGACTAAGTGTTGCTATGTCATGCTGATAGACTGCTGTGCTGGATAGTAGTAATTAGTATTAGCACTAGTAGTAATAGTATATTTATATAGAGAAGAGGAATCTTTAGTCTGACCTAGAATTGACTTAAAGGCAAGTCCAATTTAATAGATGGTTACTCTTCAGTACACACACAAGAGAAAAAGCTAGGTGCTTTACATTTGAATTGGTGTTTTTAACATCAAACAATATGCGGCTCGATTCAATGACCCATCTAAAATAAAGAGTTATTGCAGAAAATGGTGATTATTCACCAAAATGAAACTTGCAAGTAAATGATCCGGTTTCATTTTCAGTTAAAAAAAAAATAAAAGCTACCTGCTCAAATATAGTACACATTTAGTATGTGCATCTCGTACACACAGCATGTACCTACTCAGAGTCTAAGCTATTGCAAGCCCAGTAAAGGGAAAAATTCTAACTGGCATTAGTGCAAATGCTGCCACAACAGAAGCTAATTATGACCCATGGTGGTACAGCATATAGTGTACCGTGTTCTAATTGCTGATGTTTTCTTTTTACTCTTTATAAATGCACATGTGCATTTTGCTTTTGATATATATAAACAAAACAATTATATAAACTGATTGTGTCAAATCTTGAGATGAAAAGGAAATATTTGATTGCCTCAGAAGTCACACCTATGGTGATAAATAAGGCTTGCTTTATCCCCCATTTTTACCCGGACGAGTATCAAGTATATACATCCTTCATCAAGTATATACATTCCCCAATAAGGCAGAGTAGCACTTTTTAAAGTTTGGTCAGCAACATGTCAATATTAGATATAACTTAGCATAGAAGTAGCATAGTGACTTCTTTGTATGCTACAGTCCATGCAATTGCTCTGAAAGGGTTAAACTGGCAGTAGTGTGCATTTCTGCTTGTACGTGCTCATGCATGGTATCTGTTTCAGCATAAAATGTAAGTGTACAACTATATCTAAGGATGCATTAATAGGATATTCCCGATTGATTTGCTTGAAAGCAGTTTTCTATAGATTTTGTTGTAGCTTTATTTAGCAATCACCGTCTATAATGCAAAACCACCATTTTTAACCACCTGTAACACCAGCTCAGATCTAGACAAGTGTTTTGAGTGAAGCTCACAGATTTAGGTTTTTAATCTGGGTCCGTTAGAATGTTCCCAACATGCTCCCGATGGTTCATATCCGTCGGTCTGATAATAACCTTATTAAGTAAGATATGCAAGATACACGCTGGCAAGTAACCTATTTCAAATAGTCTGTGAGGTTGCAAATGAATTGTTACACTGTTTGTTTCTATCCATCCACCAAAATCCGTCATAGTATTTATGGGGTCTCTCGGTCTGGCAAAACATGTTAATATTATGTAACAACAATTCTCTGTTGTGGAAATAACAGTTAAGATTTCTCTGGTCTGTATTTAGAAAGCGGAGCCAGACCTTATTCAGTGTGTGTGTGTGTGTGTGGGGGGGGGGGGGGCGGGGAGTTAACTTTTAACTTTATTGTAAAGACACTAGTTGTATGATGTAATTTTAAAGACTCGGTTTTGTAGTTTTATCAGGCTAAACACTGATGTTATTGTGTCATTGTAACAACAGGATTCAGTAATAGTTTTAATACACTTTATATTCTGCTAGCAGTGTTATCATTATTATAGCATTCATTTTTTTTTACCAGATTATATTGTTCGTTATTGCGTGGTACTGAAAGAAATGCAAATGTTTAAAAAAAGAAGGGTTCCATTACTAGTATGGGTATCATTCTCCATGCCTGTTATTTTGACACACATTAAAATCTGGAATTTACTGTCAGAATGATCATTAAGTTACATCTATTTATATCGCCAGCAGAGTCTGTAGCACTGTTACAGTCAGTGGAATAATTTAAAATCACACTCAATAACAAACCGGTTCAAAAGGAGAGGAGTTTCCTGCTCTTGCGAGCTTACAATCTAGTCGATGGGGGAAATGAAGCAGTAAGAGAGGACTGCTTGGACGGTGATGAGATGGTCAAGTCAGGATGATCTCTAGAGACCGTTGGTTGTTCAGTTGTCTCGATTAAGATGCTGGCTGAGTGTTAGGAAGAAAGGTGCTCGAAAAATGTGGGTTTTTAGAGATCATGGGTAGATCACTGGCCTGGAGACCTGACAGAAAGAGAGCTTAGTTACCTAGCTATGTACTTAATGTACAAACTGGCATAGATAAGCTATTGCATGTTCTGATCTGTGACATTTCAATATTTACACTACACAACGGGAGGTCTGAGGGTTTCAAGTTTTCAAGGCAATCTGGTGGTGTTTCTCATGAGTAGGCAGAGCGTTAACATAAGGGATATGATGTCAAGACAGATGTCAAGACAGACAAAAAGATAATAAATTGCGTTTATTAGAGAAGTCGCGGCATACAAACGTAAGACAACAGATACAAGCAACTAAAAAAGGATACCACATAAATACTAGCAGGAATCCCTTGTACCAAACTTACTCTCAGCTATCAAGAAACAGGAGCTGGGCACACACTTGGGAAAACATCCACACAATCATCTTTAGAAGTAGAACTCTCCAAGGTCCCTTTTCCTTATTCTCCCCTGGGTTCACAGCCCAGGTCGACCCAACTGGTTCCTGGACAGGGCTTCATATCCTCAAGCTTCTGGTCTCGGCTACATATGGGTAGCCTCTTCCATTAATCCAGATAAGCTTCTCGGCTGCAGCTTCCTGAGCACTTTGCAGGAGCCCATGCTCTGTTGATGGTCTGTGGCCACCTACAAGCTTGGTTGCACAGCTCCAACCCGGTATCTTCCATGCCCACTCACAAACCACAATGCTCAGAGTAAATCTGCTTCTCTGGGAACACACTTAATTCTGCCAATCACGGTCTCATGGTGCAGGGCTTATCACACATACTGTGCCAGGTGGGGCATAGGGTGCCCTCCATAAGGAGAGGCACGTGCCCTGCTCCTTACATCATGAACTTTCACACTCTACTCATTCTCCTAACATACACTGCATTTTATAAAAACCCCAAGATGCTGTGATAGCCCTACGAAATACAACCTCACTCCATAAAATGGAGAGGAGAACCGCAGAGGTGTTAAAAAGCAATCAAAGGAATTCCTGCCAGTGCCTGCACATGATGTTATCAGTCATTATGCATTTTCTCTCCCAGACATGGTGCCATTATATTAACCACTTTCCTGCTAGTAACTATGCCAAACGTTCCCCAAAAAATACAATAATTATTGTTGAATGAATGGTAGCAGGATGGTCACAGAAATCAAATGTTACTTACAGAGTGAACCACATACCGCTACAAAGGACTTCACTGAAGCGTAGAGAATTGTACAAAAATCTTTATCTTTATCGGTATCCACTTAAAGTAAACACTACAAGAACCACTTAGAATAATTTACATTAGTTTTAGACACGGCTGTAAATGTTAATGGTCCACTCATAATGTATTGAAATGATTGGTGGATTCAACTGAACAATAATAAATTGAGGTATAGAGCTGCATGGTTTGATGTGACAGCTTGATCTCCTAAACACAGACTGTGCATTACCAGTTAAAGCAAAACTCTTATCTTGTAGCAAAACTCTTATCTTGTGCTTTACATTCAGATGTCACTGTAAATTCAGATACATTAAGATTTCATTTTTAAAGTTACTGGATACCAGTGTATTAATCGGTTGAGCATGATAATTTATTTTGAGTAGTTTTATTTCATTTTCATTATGTAGAACACACTTGTAACATATTTGGATATAGCTTTTTGCTGTCCATGCTACTTTTCTTTACACATTACCAATAATGAAGCTTAATTTTGAAATTACAAATACTTGTACCATTCCTTCAAATTGCAACCATTTTAACATCTTGGCTCAGCAAGGCTCAGTCACCAACTTAAAGGGACATTCCTGCCATCAGATGTACTTTAATGCATATGAGAGCTGTGTGATCCAATTACATTTTCATGGTAGCTACCCATGTGCATTTACCAATAACCTTACCACCCGACTATTTCCAATGCAGTAGATGTGTTCTGCCGAACTCTTCTCCATGCACACTCAGCTCTTGATTTCAATGGAAGAGCTTCCTTGCTAAGCAGCCAATGGCAAAAATTGTCGAACCATGAAGGAGGGTCCCTTTAAGAGCTGCCCTTTGCCTGACCTGACTCCCTGGACCATGAAAGTTGGTCTCCATCTGCATGTGCCACTTCAGGCAATTTACCAAAAATCTGCATGATTATTACTTTACTTCAGTCCTCTTAAGTTATTGCTGCTAAAGTTGGTTCTACAAGCTATTGAATCATAAGGTGTACTTAGTTTTTCACACATGGCTTCTCCATTTTGTCTTTATTTTGATGAATAAATCATGACACAATATAATATGTCATGTGTTTGCTGTTCATCTTGGTTGTATTTACCTAGTTTTTAGACCTGTTATGGAACAGGTGATTGTTATTATGTCCTGATATGTAAAACCAAAGAATTCAAAGAGGGTGTACTTTCTTTTTTCACATGACTGTAAATGGTGACAATTACTTTTATACATACACTGCAAACATTGTACCTATTGTGTGCTTGACAGACCTTGAATTACCTGAGATTTTCTTACCTGATCCCTATAAAATGATACACAAAGAATTATATGTATTAGACCAAAGCTGAAACAATTTCAAGCATAGCTCATCAGTTTGGAGCAATAGCTATAGAAAGTAATCTTATGTTCCAACTCAATTAATTTTGCTCCAAAATAGTTTTTTTTCTTTGATTAATATGGCTGGGACTGCCTAAATTAGTAAGATACACCCCTTAAAAATAAGTAAAATACACCCCTTTACAAAAAAAACACCCAACAAGCTCAAATGCTATAAATGCAAAGCACAGCTAATATCAGAAATCCCAAAATTGACATTTTATTTCATTGTATAAGAAAGGCGTGTAAAGCAGCTACTGGCCTACTAAGTGTTTGCTATTTGCGTCATACAGGAGCATGGTTTTCCGCTTGT
Organism: Spea bombifrons; assembly: GCF_027358695.1. Lineage (NCBI taxonomy): Eukaryota > Metazoa > Chordata > Amphibia > Anura > Pelobatidae > Spea > Spea bombifrons. The sequence goes on along the minus strand of NC_071087.1, from coordinate 104,393,072 downwards.
TAATGTCTGCAAGGACGGGATCCAAGAAATTGTTTACGTGTTGAAGTTACCGATGACAGAGAGAGTGTTTAATGGAGTTTAAATTTCATCTACCACGCTGTCTGTGTGCTAGTGTTGATTTGTTGTGTTATACATTTAAAGGCACCAGTGCTCTAAACATTTTATTTTTGATACAAAAAACAAAATAAAGTCTGCAATAGATATCAAAAAGACTGTGCAATAACACAAAATAAACGTGGACCCAGCAAATATAATATGAATGTTACAGTGAAAAAATAAATGTGCAGCTCAAAGCAAGAAAAAAAACATGGCAGTTTTTTTTTTTTTTTTTAACGTTCTTCTCCTCTTCTTATACTATCCGTTCAATTCATAACATAATTAAGTCCTCCGAAACAAAAAGCAGAACAATATTCACAGGCAATCTCTTTAATTCACCAAATATTAACCCCTTAAGGACAATGGGCGGTCCCTAAACCAATTGAAAACAATGCATTTTGAGCCCGTACATGTACGGGCTTTGTCATTAAGGTGTTAAAAAAGAAACAGCTGCTTACTATATTGTAGGACAGTATAAATCTTGCTCAAAAACTTGCATAAGTAACACCACCACATAGAGCACTGAGTTCCCGGTACTGTTATGTATCTTGAGTCTTCTTGCTTAATTGTTCCCTTGAGACCCAACCTTTCTTAAAAATGCACATTTTGTATATTATCAAATGTAAGGAAAATAAGAAATTTAATTTTGCCAGACTTTAAAACCATGGCATATGACAACCGTGTCCAAGGCTTGGTCATCATATACTATGGCTGAGGACCTGTTCTCCTAAGCTGTTGCTTGGAGCTGGTACTTTTCAACGTGAAAGTGAAATGCAGTATGGTTCTTTCTTTTTTCCCGTGGCTTCTTAATATAGTTTGGCTTGCATGGTCCTCTGGGCATTTTTTGTTTCACTAGCTTCACTTTATTTTTGTTATGGGAAACTCAAAATCATGGACAAAGTCTTAATGATAACTGCCAAATTCTCAGGCTTTCATAATCCTGAACGCTTTACTTGTGCTCTGCAGGAGGAATGTCTAATTCTTAATTCACAGATTTAAGGAGCTGCAAGTAAACCGGGATAGGAAGCTTGGTGAAAACAGATGAAATTGATTTCAGTCAGTTATGGTAAAGGATATGCAGAATTTGTGGTTTATTCACAACACTGACGGCATATCTGCTCAAGGGCACTATCAACTTTATAATGTGGGCCACGTATTTAGATTAAGTTGGAGCAGAGGGTGCTAATGATGTAACATAACACCTGGATTATGAAGATAAGATGAAGTATATAAAACAATGGATGTGTTTCTCATCCCGTCATACTTTTTACCCTGATGGGATACTTCTGATAAGGCCTCTGGATACTTTAGAACCTGTTTGAAGTGCACCTGTCAATATACAAATATATACTGTATACTGCCAGGTGCTTATGGCTTAGAGGTAATGCGACCAGTGGATGTACTGGTATGCCCCCAATTCACCAACTAACGACATATGCCATTTACTCACCAGCCATATTCCTGAGCTCTGCGCCAGCATCTTTGCACTTTAGTTAATTATCTTTTTTTGTGTGTACATGTGCTCATTCTATAACTAGCATGTACTGTTGCACTTTCCTGTAGTGGACACTGTCATGCACATGTTGGTGAAAGAAGGGTACCCAGGCGCACAACTAAAGACCTCAGGGGTCAGAAACAGGCCACAATTTTTGGATATGCCAGCTTGACGAGAATCTCAATAAAAAATTATTTAAATTACTGTACTTGTTTTCAGTCAACAATACACGGCCCATGGACCAGCCAACCTGGCCACTTGCTAACATGGTAACAGACACTGAAGGGTGTTTAAATTATCAGCTCACTGGCATGCTGATTAAAAAAAAATACAAGCCTGCTTCCATTCATGTCACAAATGCCCCCCCCATTGAAAAAAACACAAACACACATTAAGGTATAGAAAAAATATATAAATCCAAATAAAAGGCTGATTTGCTTTAGTTCAACTCCCATTACCCAACCAGAACTCTGATGAGGGTAACAGTCATTGTAGTCCTCAAAAGTGGATACCCCAAAGCTGAAAATGGTTGGCAAAGCTTACTACACCTAGTCTGTACTGTATGTGTACAATCTAAGTGTACGTACAACCACATCTATTAGATACCTTTACTAAGAAAATTACTCAGTTTAGGCTACTTTTACTATTTGGTTTGGCATTAATGGGGGAAATCGTGGGTTTTTGCAGACATGTCATGTGATAGGATGCACGGTTTACCATAAACTAGGTATCTAAGAATAGCTCAACTTGCGGCAAGTGCAGCGCTCAACAATTTACAACATATATATTGTTAGAAGATAATAATAAGTAAAGTGCTATGCAATCTTTGTCACTCTAACAATTTAAATCTATATTTTCTTACAAAATATTCACCCATAGTGAATAAAGTGCTGGGTGAAAAAATGGTAAACTTAAATTTAAATAGCAAATTATATCTTCTATAGGACCCTCAGCAGGTTCACATATAAAAAATATTTATTTTTATTTTTCATATGTGAACCTCCTGAGGGTCCTATAGAAGATATCATTTGCCATTTGAATTTAAGTATACAATTTTTTCACCCAGCACTGAGGAAAGGGATTTAGGGGTAATTATTTCTGAGGATTTAAAGGTAGGTAGACAATTCAATAGAGCAGCAGGAAATGCTAGCAGAATGCTTGGTTGTATAGGGAGAGGTATTAGCAGTAGAAAGAGAGAAGTGATCATGCCGCTGTACAGATCACTGGTGAGACCTCACTTGGAGTATTATGCGCAGTACTGGAGACCGTATCTCCAGAAGGATATAGATTTAGGTGACCAGGTTTTAAAAATTAAATCCGGGGACATTTTTTTTTGAATTGGCAAAGGGTAAAAAACTATTTTATATGCATATTTTCTTCAAACTATATATGCAGTGTATTTGGTATGTGTTTATGAAGCGATTGTATGATATATATACGTTATTTTGTCCGTGAAATAAATAAAAAAAAAAGACTCACAATCTTTTGGGCAGATTGTGAGTTTCATGGGCCTGGTGCTGAGGATTAAAATAGACAGAATCTTAACTCCTCGCCATTCATGTGTGCTGGATAAAGATGAGATCAGTGCTCTGCAGATAATATAGGATAGAATCTTATGGGGTGGGAATAGGAGTATATCAGTGCACTAAAAAAAGTCATCATACACGGGAAGCCTGAAGCCACAATTTAGTGCCGATCCTTTGCAGTAAATTATGCAAATTGAAATAGAGTAACACAAAACCTTAACTTTTCCTTTTTGTCCTCTGAAGTGACTACAAATTCAGGAGGGTGTTTTATCTCTAGATAAGTAAAAATTAAATCGTTTCATTTATTCCTTCAGTAAGTAAGGTTCCAGGAAACAGATGGCCAAACACACACACACACACACACCAGGACAGGCTCTGCCACACCGACACCCAAACACACACGCATCAGGACAGGCTCTATCACACCGACACCCAAACACACACACACACACCAGGACAGGCTCTGTCACACCGACACCCAAACACACCAGGACAGGCTCTGCCACACTGACACCAAAAGACACACACCAGGAATGGCTCTGCCACACTGACTCCCAAACACACACACCAGGTTAGGCTCTGCCACACCGACACCCAAACACACACACCAGGTTAGGCTCTGCCACACCGACACCCAAACACACACACCAGGTTAGGCTCTGCTACATCGACACACCAAACACACACACCAGGTTAGGTTCTGCCACACTGACACCCACATCTGGATTGGCTAAGGTACAAAAAAAGTATTTTCCACACTGCTTTGTCTTTGACCCACCTTTTGTGTTTTTGCCCCCTTGGGTATCACCCCCAGCCTGCCCCTAGCTTTAGTATTGATTTATGTAATTGCCCCAGCAGCCCCCCTTGTGTATTGATGCTGACAGCACGGGTAAATGATACAAACATTTAAATACTTAAAGGGAATCAACATGATAAAGGTGGAGAGTTTACTTAAAAAAGAAATACTACCACAACAAGAAGACATAGTCCTAAGTAATATTGGGAGATTGGGTGCATAGAATAGCATTCCAGCAGAAGTGGTAGATGGCTATACAGTGAAGGAGTTTAAGCATGCATGGGACAGGCATAAGGCTATCCTTAATATAAAATAAGGCGAGGGAATAAGGAAGGCATTCAGAAATTGGTCCGAATGGTTCTTTTTCTAACATTCTATGTTAAATGAGTAAAAATATGTACATACAGCAGTTTTGTCTGAGGATTAGAATGAATATACATGCCAGCACATCGATGATGATGATGATGATGATGATGAATTGCAATAGCCTCACATTTGCTATGTATGGAATATATTTAAAGTGCACTGCAGCAGGGTGTCCTTCTTGTTATTAGCGTTACAAATGGTTGTGGATCTGTTTTATTGCTGGTGTGAGAATGCACTCACTGGAAACATGAGAAGAGTGCCAGGCACTTGTTTGTAATGGAGTATGAGCAGCAATGTCAGTGCTTATAATCGAGGTGTCCATCTTTAGTTTCATAACAAAGATCTCACTAGCAGTGTCTACACCACATACTGAAATTGTTTAATACATTTGACAACCCAGTACTATAAGCAGAGCGGTGCAGTTTTTCACAGTCCGTAAAGTTATCAAACATTACTCATGGAAATCCAGACCGACTTCCAAAGACGTTTTCAGGAACAGATTTTCTCATTTCGATGGCTCGCATAAATAACTATATATGGCAGGGTTTATTTTGGGTTCAGCTAGCCACATTTTTTTTAAATCTAATACCAATAGCTGTAATAATATTTTGCTTGGTATATTTAGCTCTGCTCCTTAAACGTTGCTTAGAAGATGTAATATTTGGTTACCACGTAAGAGTCAGGAGAGAGAAGCTGTCTGTCAAGATACTACTTAAATACTCTTCCAAAAACATAGCGTGAGACAGAAAGGCTGATTCAGTGAACGGATGAGAGGAAACGTTGCATCACCACATTAACTATGCCCTTCTTCGTCAAAAAGCAGTAAAGTAGCCTTGCATAATACAGAGTTTAAGGGACAGTCTAATGTCCCTGACACCCCTGTTAAAGAAGAATGCATATTAATGTACTTTTAAGCATTTTAATGTGCATTCAAAACTAAAAATAAGAAAAAAAAAACCTGACCTAACCTGACATTTCAGCGTCAGGAAAGTACTCTCATTGAAATCAGTGGGAGCACTTATTACACATGCACACGAAGGTCTTATCAGACATTCACCCACAACATTCTCCAAGCCAGCGCTGGAGTTGACTGACCATAAGGATACTAGGGGTAGGGAGATGTGTTCAGCTGAACACATCTAATAGCTGGGGGGTGGGAGAAGGGACTAATACAGACTTCCCCTATTCATTTGCAAAAGCAATACTGTGAAGATTACATGTACATGTATTGGCTGAAGGGTCCCTTTTAACATTGTAGGACTGCAGTTCACTTATACCCAGGCTTCGGCAGCAACACGCTTTGTGGCAGGCATTTCAGTTAATTCTCCACAGACACCAAAGCCTTGTCGCAGGCACCGGTGTCCTTTTCTACTCCCTTTGTCTTCACTTTCACATAACTAGGGGTACGGAAAAATGCGAATAGATAACGAATGGCCAACCCATGGAAATAAGAAAGAAAGATTTAAATTAGTGAGATTTCTTGAAAGTTACTTCTCTCTGCTTCTCTCTCTTTCTGTTCTTTCTTAAGATTTATTAACACATAAGCAACACCGAAACTCCTAAGAACTTTTATATGATGTCAACATGAGAGTTAAGCACTACTTAATGATAAAAAATGATAAATGAGGCAAACAATTACTAAATTATTTCTGGGAGAGTTTGAGCATTGGACTGTGCTGGCAATGGTGTTTGTACTTTATAAAGCCGGTAAGTTCAGCGGAGAACATGGCACAAAGCTTCTATGGCCCATACTTCTATGGCTTAGGATTCTACTATGAGCAGAAATTGAGCATATGAAGAAACAAAATACCTGGAAGAAATACTTTCCAGAGCAAGCTGTATTATCTCTACAAGAAGCCAAAGTTATTTTTCATTGTCCCTTGGAATTTTTCAAACTAAAAAGTTGTGTCTAATGACATACCCCCATTTTCTGTATCTATTGCACGGTCGGCAGATGCTCTCTGATGACCTGATGCCTACCAAGCAGTGATCTTGAATAGAAGCCAAAGCTATTTTTGAAATAGTGCTACATTAATATCTTCTCTCGGCTGGGAGGATTTCTCTTTCTGAGTGCAGAAGGTTTCCTCATGAATATCTTGTCAAAGTGACTAAAAAGGTATATACGGTATATATATTCTCTCCCTCATCTATACAAAATATTGGTGTCTTTTGTTTGCCAGATCGCTTACCTGCTTTGAATATAATTGTATTTTTTTTTAATATTAAAAGTAAATTGTAGCTTCTTGTGAATGTTGCTCTGGCTACTTTTTTAATACAGTAATATCCCATACTAGTTGGGAGGTTTTTGTTGTTGTTATACTTGTCTAAGGAGAAATATGAGGTTGAGGTCATTTTATCACTGAAAGAGTAATTCAAGTCCTTTTTATTATTTATGTTAGTAATTTATGGGTATTTTTTTTTTGTATAATTTTTTTGTCCTCCAGTTTATTTTGTTACATCTACTTCTTAATGTCAATAAAAATATATTCTGTTTATAGATGTGCGTGTAATTTATACACAAATTACTTTATTGTATATAATTAATTACTGCAGCTGAACAAGGACCGCTAGAAGTGCTCGGCAGCATTCCATGAAGTGTCTGAACAAGAGGATGCCTTATAAACACTTGGCACACCACTTGGCATTATTCTCAAATGTGAGAGGAACATCTAGCTCCTGTTAACCACAGAGCAGACTGTCACTGCCAAGACTGCACAGCTAATTCCTTCCTAGAGTGCTCTGTGAGATTGCTGTCTTACTTTCTATTGTTGCACCGTGCGTGTGTGTAATGTCTCTGGTGTGCCTTAACAATACGTTTTGAAAGTCTTTGTGAAAAGATTTATTACCCTAATACAGGAAATCATTCTTTTTGCATTACCTGTTATTTTTTCACTGCTGACTTCTGGTATTGGTTGTGACAGATAGATAAACTAGCCATGGCCTGCTGTAGCTAGGGAACGCAGGTGCTTTGAAAAACCAAGCAGAGGAAACATCATCCAAGCTTTTTGCCTTACCAGGCAAACCTGGTATGATTAGGGGTGCACCTTTTAAGTGTGAGTTGTGGATGTCTTGTGAAAAATGTTAATGCTATGTGCATTTAGAATTTTCATTCTATGTAAAGCAGGCTGCATCATCCCATCATTCTTGGAGGAGTAGATCCACATCTAATTTCAACAGTTAGTGACCATTCATTTTTCTTTTCGACTAATATCCTGGCTTTGAGTGGTGTCTATGACTGATTGTGATGTATGTTTGAGAATACTGTGTACATTAATTTAAAGGTGCTGTTCCACATTGATGTTTTTACCCAACATTTCTAGATTGTTATATTATTAGGTAATACTATGGTATGCATCTTAAATAAGCTTATTAATTTTTTTTAAGTAACATCCCGTTTTGCTGCATTTTCTTGTTGAAAACATTTCAGCAAGGCATCTTAATTCTGTCTGTCTTCACTACTCAACCTGCCAATCTCTGACCTCACAGAAGGCGCGTTACCTTTAAGTTCTCTCCAATCTATCACACATCACTCCCATCACATCTATAATACAAAACATCTTGCTCAATAACATTCATTCCCCATCAATGGCCAATGTGACCCTCACCGTGTACTGTATTAGGATCTGTAAAGCTTTGCCGTTTCAAATGCATAATCATAATCCGGTGCGGGGAACTCTGATCTCTGACGGCCAGGGAAGGTCTGCGCGATGGACGCAGACAACCCCCGCTGCTATCCCCACCTCCTTCCGTCTACACGCTGCCCCGGCTGCACACCAGGCAGTCAGAAGCACCGGTAAGTTGGTGGGGGGGCATAAGACAGGAGGATCCAGGTCCCCTGCAGCGCTGCAGGGGATCTGGATCTTAGTCTCATAGTCAGACCTATTTGAGATCTGATTATAAGCCGACCCCGATTATAAGACAAGGGTATTTTTCTGAAGAAAAAAAAAGTCTTAGAATCGACCAAATACAGTATATAGGTTTTCCATACTTTCCCAGCACTTATAGGGAACACACTATAACATACTTGAATTTTTATGCTTATGGCTTAACAGGTTTGGGGGTTGTGAATGGGGACAGGAGGGTTATACTGTTTAGATGTTGTGTTAGGGCAATGGAATGTAAGGGTTTTTTCTTTATCTTTTTATGTATTTTTTTATTTTATTTTTTGTATTATGTATTTTTTTATATATATATTTTTAAAAAAATGGTTAGAGGTCCTCTTAGGGACCTCTTGAACATGTTATTAATGCCAGCAATGTCACAATGAAATCACTTAGCTCACTTTATTGTTTTTTATTAATTATTTATTGTATTTTATTGATATATATATATATTTTTTTTTTAAATCGCATGGTTTCTCACTCTCATCCCTGCGATCCCCCTGCATCGATCACACTGTGATACAATTTTACATGTTTCTGGGGGGGGGGGGGCTTGGGTTTCCACGGCTTCAAAATTTCTGGAAATTTTACATCTCAAGCTAGAGCACATATAGTTTTTTTGGTAAATCTGATAGGGCATATGCAATTTAAATCCCTAGATGTACTCAGAAAAAATCTGGAGAAACACAGCCCTAATCCTAACCTGCTTGGGTTCATTATACGAGACCCCAGACACTTAGAAACTCTAGTACAATTAATTCATGGTCCCACAGGCTGTCAGTGTATATTTTGCCATTGTGTGAACAATTAATTGAGCTGTATCCACCTACCCATATTCTTTCTCATGTTCCGCTCTGAGTAATAAAAATATTAGAAAGGCAAAACAGCATTAGATTATTATCCTTTGTTTGCATGCAGATATTGTCTCCTTGAAAAGCCTCTTCAGGCACACTGTTAATGTTACTTATGCGTGTTTAATTCTATATTTTGTAGCATTGCAAACAATTCCAGGGTTGTAAGCCTCCTATCACAGCTGGAAAAGATCAATGCTGACTCCTCAGCCCTGGATACCGATAACACTAGATATGTCACCGCAAAGATTCTACACTTGGCTCAGACGCAAGGTTAGTGATTTATAAACCAGTTTACCCATACTGAATTTAACTGTTCTTTTTTTTTTTTTTTTTACTTTATTGGAGCATTTTGCACGCACCATGGTAACCATGTGAAAAGCTAGAACCATCCCCATTAAATCAGTCATGTAAAACTTTTTTCTGTGTTGGGCTTTAAATCATTTGAATGAACTTGCTGGGAAGCTGAGGGTGCTGATTGCATATAATAAAGACTAGAAATGTTTAGAAGCTTTGCGACCCCATAGTTAAGGGCTAGACTGGCGATGACAGTGCGGCACCTGGTAACATAAGTGTTGCCGACATCTGGATTTACATGGCCGCACTGTACGTCTACAGCACACGTTCTGTTGCCGGAAGGGCAGATCGTGTGAATGTGTGGAGCTGTTGGCCAGTGGCCCATTGGGCAATTGTACAATGTGCCAGATGGCCAATCCGGGCCTGCCATAGTTAATCCATAAATTGCAACACTCCTGTCTTAAAACAAGGTTACGTTTGTTGACAATAATTGATAATTAAGTGCCATTATTTTCATGATGAAATAAAAGAAGCATTCAAAAAAGCACCACAAATCAGAGTGCAATGTAATCCAAGTCTTACAACAGATACAAAAGTGCAAGAGTGGTAAGCAGCACACTATCACACAAGGTCTGTCACTTTTCCTGAAGACTACATTTTACAGTTCATTACACTAAATAAACCTATGTAATGGTGCTTACATATTAAAATATACATGGCCGGACTGGAGATGTCAAGGCCAACGGCAATGTGAGCATCATGTGAGTGTCAGCCACTGCCATTAGCCCAGTGTCCCAGATGGCCAATCCGGCTCTAAATACACAAGAGGAAGCCATTTTAAAGCCCCGTTCTCGGAATTTGCATCCCATTAGGTTATTTCTGCCCTATTTGATAAGTTTCTGATTGCTGAATAGTTCAGGCGTCCTTTATTAGGGTGGGTGTTTTATAGATAGTTTTATGTAGTTTAGTTATACTAAAAGCTGTTACTGTGCCAGTTCCATTTAAGCAGTTTTTAAACTACATTATGTGATTATAACAAATAGGTATACCCTTTGGATTAAACCACAGGGAATCTTGTTTTATTAATTCCAAGCCCCCTTGGTCACTAATAAGGATTTTGTAGTCCAGAGCCACACTGGGGATTAAAATTGGCCCTGGCACTTGCTCGATACATGTAGCACTAGCCACAATGCAGGTACGTTTGTCAGGTGGCCAGTCCAGGCCTGTTGTTTGTACATTTTCACTTTCAAGCAAGGGTACTTATATAACTAATTTAAAAACGGTTTATTTGCTGCCCTACTCACCTACAGATAAGATGTTAATTGTGGATTCTTTTTTTCTCATTTGTTATTGCCAGACATTAGTTTATCTCATGGTGCCCTTGGCAGCGCAGTGTGGCAAACATGATAAGCATATTTTTAAGGACTGACTTTTTAAAAGCTAGTTGTTCATACTGCAAGGTCAGATTCACCAGGAATAATAGCATGCATGCTCGTTTTGTTACACTTTGTAAATTATCATGTTTGTTCTTTTACTATTATTCCACTTGGAGTTCTATAAGCTTGCCTGTCATTTAAAGAAAAATAATCATCCCCGCATATTATGCATAAAAATTCACTTATAACATACCTCACAGCATTTAAAAGTGGCCAAGTGTGGTCAGGGCCTTATACCAGCCGTTGTAACCTAAGAACTAACTCTAAGAAGTATGACGTTCAACTCTTTTCTGTTGTATATAAACATATTATTGTGAATTTTAGGGCTGTGTAACTCTCTGATACACTAATACCTAGTAAACATTCTGAGCTCCTTGGGGGATGAATGAAGGACAGTGGGATTTGGATGCAAAAGAGGGACTGTCCCTCCTAAACAGGGGCAATTAGGGGGTATGAAATAACCATATATGTGGGTATTACAGCTAGAACATGAATTGGTACTATAACTGTGTACATAGGTTAGGCAATGTATATATTAGGCTCGTGCATTTGGATTAGTACAAAATCTGCTTTATTCTGGCCTCTTTGTGCACTTTCGCAAAAGGGTGGAGCCACGGGGACAGTCTCTTCCAATCAGGGGAGAGGATGTGTCTGTAGGTTCCGCCCTGTTTTACGGAAGTTAAAGGGAGGCCATGTCCTTGGAGAAGCAGACATAGGAATCGTTCGACTAGAGCTCTGCGCGGGACTACTTTTTTAATCCCGCTCCCGCTGATTTTTTGTCCACTCCTAAAACATGTGTGTCCAATACCACCCCAGTGTGAGTGCAAGAAAGTGAATTAGGGTGAATGAAAACAAATTGTGTTTCCAAATGTGAAATGCCGTCTGATTTTGTCTCAACCAAAATGGCAGGAAACTAAATTTGTTGCCCAGAAAACAATGGACCAAGAACTAAACAAACATTTTTTTGGTCTTTTTGCATATAAGTCTACTATATATTGTGTTAGCAGGCTTGTAAACAAATTTACCAGAACATTTAAGGGCCTGGATGCCAATATCACTTCCAACACTGAACACTGTGCCTTACATTTAATGTGTAATTGCAGGAGACATCACATGCAGTGGAAAAAGACATGATAGCTAAAAATAATATAAGTTGGGATGGGCAGCTAAATATCATTCTTAGTAGGCATGGCCAGACTGTTGGCATTTGTCAGTACATATCACTGTGTCATAGCAGCCTTACAGCAAACTGTACTATACACTGCGTGTTAATGGGCTGTTAGCCATGAGTTCTTCTAAATATGACATCTGCTTTCCATTTACGCTGGGAGGTAAGCGTGAAACATCTTGCATGGATTGGTGTGATCATCTTGTGTGTGAGACCATATAGCACTTTTCAAAAGTTGTATGGAAAGCACAGATGTTCCTTTCTAGTTACAGTAACAGTCAAGTTAAGGATTCAGAAACTGATCTGTTTAATGGCACCTTCTCAAGAGGAGACATTTATATGTTAGGGTTGCTTTATCCATCCGGTGGACACCTGTGACTTCTACATTCTGCTCTCTCGTTCTTGGCAAGACTGCAGAATTCTTGCACTTTCATAAGGACAGTAATCCTGTGCTGTATTTTATCTATTACATTGGATTTTGACTTGGGCCTTAATTGTATGTATACAGCACTCACCTTGCCCATTTTTGTAGGAGAAATGTTCTAGGGTTGGTGCATACTTAATGTTGTGTGGCAAATCAAATTTTAATCAAGGTTTTTAGTGACAAAAATAAGCTAAGTCTTGTAAAACTATGTAATACGGGTAAGGGCAAAGAGAAGTCAAGTGGACCTTGTTTCCTAAATTCTGTGGATAACAGGGTCAGGTAGAGTATATTTTTCTTTACTCTGTACAGTAGCTAGCAACATGCATATTAAAAATTGGTATGGCAGCTGAATGGGCTCAAACACCAATAGTGTGTTCTGTTATACGGTAGATTACTGTGAATTCCATGAAACTACAGATTTGTGGGCACGCGCACACACACACACACTGCCTATTTATTGACCATATTGTAGCTTCAGCTTTTTCTCTTAAATACATATGTTTGGAAATATGTTTTCCTATTTTTTTATAGAAAAGGCCAGAAAAGAGATAACTGCCAAAGGGTCAAGTGGCTTAGATGTGATACTGTTTACACTGGAAGTAAGTTACTGTTTTTAAATGTATTCTTGGCTTTTAAATAACTGGTTGTTAAACTCGTTTAACTGGTCGTTTCATCTTCTCACTCCTCAGGATGTTCCCACTTGCGCATGGGTGGCTCCTTAGTTTATTACACACAATTTTCCAAACATACAGACACATAGAGAGATGAATTATTGTGCTGCTTCACATTATTTGTTGGTCAGTAGGACTCATTTTGAGACAATTTGTTTAGTCTTGCTACTTGTAATGTGTTAATGTTAAAGCTTAGAGGGTACATTTGAGAGTACCACAGGTTGGAGCATTCAGTTAATTAAATGTTTGATCTGATTCCCCAGTTAAGAGGGACCATATAACAATAACAAATCACTAGTGGCCTTTGAACGTAAATGTAGACTATAGTGTCCAAGTTTTTGATGTGTGCCTTGTGGCATCTTATGTTATTTTAAACGTCACTTTTTATATAAAATAAGTAACGCATTTATTTTTTCCTATTCATGTATCTAATTTTACAGAATACAAAGGATCTTCAAACAACACTGAATATTTTAAATATTCTCAATGAACTGATGTCAGCAGGTAGGTTTAACAGATATTTTGGGGACCATAGCCTGCAGGCTTAAGGATGGAGTTCCATGGAAAACATATGTAGATAGATGGATCTAATTTTGTTCCAGTATATTTCCTTTATCTGCAGACCTGACAGCTGCCGTTGTCATTATGGAGTATTTTCGCTGCTCAGATACCACACTGGACTTTCATTCATAGACTTTCATTTATCACAAGGTCCCTGACTGAGCCCTTTAGTTGTTTCCTGCAAAGCAGTATGATATCACTTAAATAGCAGATCACATACATATGACTAACATGCAGGTGTCAAACATTAAGCAAACATTTCATTATTTCGAAACAGAAAACAATATATTTTTTAACAATTTGGTACAAGTAATAATAATGAGAATTCCCCTTTAAGTGTGGAAAGAACAAATAATTCAAGATCATGGTACATTCATAAGATTGTTTCCATTACTGCCTTCTGGTGAATAGCATCTTCATGTTCTCCACTTCTAAGTTAAAATGAGATTCTATATAACTCTATACTATTGGTTTCTGGGAGCCTGTAGCATATTGTTCTGTCAGGAAAATGGTCACACGTTTATGTGTATTTTTTTGTAGAGTTTGTGTGTTCAACTGCAACTCTCATTAACAAGTTATTAAGCAATTTTTTTTTATTACCATTATTATTCCTTGCTATGGCTATGCATCCGTCGTGAAAGTGATCCGATAGCATAGCAACCATAGCAAGCAATGCAGTGTTCCTGCTGATTGATCTGATTTTACCATCTTACACCAAAAACGTCATATATCCTTAACCCTCAGTCAATTAACCCTCACTCAGACCCATTATTTCTCATCTGCAAAGTTGTTTCTGGCTTCCCATTCCTTCAACAATTTATCCTAAGGTCCTGACATCACCATGCCTGAGTTTGAAATTCCCTTTAGGTTCTGCAGAAATTATTAGTGGTAGATACAGTAAGTCATTCTTCATATTTCTTTTTCTTTTCTTCTTCCTCTTCCTTATCATGCCTGGGTACTTGCAAAGAGGTGTGAACTTTGTTGTGCCCTGACATCCCTATCATTTAAGCAAACTATTTTTAAAGATTTTGTAGGCCCAGGTGGCTGGAGAAAGCTGAACTAAATGTAACATAAAGCAGGCAGGACTTGAACAAATCCATTTCTTAACAATTCCTTGTGGAAAAGGCAAGAAAATGTCCAGTACGCCTTATAGGAGATCAGGACTAATGTTTATAAAATAATAGAAATATATAGGATTTAAGATAGGTAACATATTTTCTTTTGTATGTTAAATGTGCTGTTTGAAAGGTGGTGGAAGGAGAGTAAGCGTTCTGATATCCAAAGGAGGCACACAGATTTTGCTACAGTTGTTACTGTGTGTCAGCAAGGAATCACCACCAAATGAGGAGATAATGGTTATCCTCCATAGCTTGCTTGCCAAGATAGGACTAAAAGGTATGTGTTGAGTCTTTTCTACAAATTATTTTTAGAGTGGTGTCTCACATTGGGTCTCTTCACTTAATGGAGAGTTGTCTGGAGAGACTGCAGGAGACCTGTTGTTTCAACAAGTTGACTTTACCGTACATTATGAAGATCCAGCCCCAGTGAGCTTGGGTGGCCCTGTGTACAATTTAGTCAAGTCGCTGAAGACTCTGGAAAGTCTCGCAGGGCCAGTTCACCTCCTCTTCCTGGAGGAACCTGCCAGCACTGGCCTTTCATAATAAACCTTAAAGTGAGGGCATTGAAACCACGACTTTCCTGCAAACACCCCTTCCACCTTTCCTGTTAGTGGATAGATGTAAATGTGACCTGGGGCTAAGCCCAACCCCAGGTATGGTTAGATGAGTCCCATGTAAGTTAGCCGTACTTTCTCACTGAATATTGGGGATGAAGCTTTTTCACTGCCTCGTTCTTAATGCTATGCTGTGAGGTGGGTTTGAGCCTATATTGACTCTACTGGCTATATATAATACTATGTCATTGCTTATTATTCTGGTTATTGGCTTTTCGCTAAAGTGAGTCTGTGACTTTACCAGAGGTTACATTGTACAGTTCAGAACATCAGAAACTCACATTATGTGTATACTTTTGGAGGAGCCATCTCACCTTTCCAGTTCACAGGATTTGCATAATATTTTTTTCCCATTAAATTATGTAGCTTGTGGTTTTCTTTTTTGTCCTTTATAGAATAAAGTGTATGCTTCCTGATTTAAAAGCACTGTGTTCTATCCACTATAGATAAGAAGTTTGGTGTTAAAGCCCGAATTAATGGAGCCTTAACCATATCTCTAAATCTGGCGAAACAGAATTTGCAAAACCCAAAGCTCCTGCTCCCATGCCTTCAAGTATTACGTGTGTACTGTATTAACTGTGAGTATCCAACACGCTTTACACATACGCTGCTCTGGCCATTAGTGTTGGTGTACTAAAATATAATCTACTTGTACAAAGTACTAATTTTGTGTTGGTTTTTTTTGGTGATGCTTAAGCTGTAAATGCTGTATACCTGGGAAAAAATGGAGCCGTGGAACTTCTGTTCAAGATAACAGGTCCGTTCAGTAAAAAAAACACAAGCCTTATGAAGTGAGTACTGTTCTGTGGCCTCGGCTTGTACGTACCAGACGCATGTATTGGGGAAGTGGTTATAAAGGCTTTGCTGGTGTACTCAGCGCTACTGTTTTACTTTTGCAGGGTCGCTTTAGATACGTTGGCTGCCTTGTTAAAATCAAGTGAGTGGGATTTATTTCTAATCGTGAAAATGAATAAAAACCTTAATCATTAGTCTACCCTTTACCCTTGAATACCGTTTTCCTACTATGTGCCGCTGTATTTCCTACGGGAAAAATAGCATTACTGCCCCTTTAAAAGGCTGAATTGCTATAATCTTACCCTATGCTTTCTTTCAAATGCAGAGACAAATGCCAGGAAAGCAGTAGATCGAGGATACGTTCAGGGACTCCTAACAATCTATTTGGACTGGCATCGCCATGACACCCGGCACAGACACATGGTAATCCGTAAAGCAATTCTGCAATGCCTTAAGAGTGTTACCAACATCAAGCTTGGAAGGAAAGCTTTTATTGATGCCAATGGTATGAAAATTCTGTACAACACATCTCAGGTATGCGGCTGCATTTCTACTGTATGCAATTCATATGGAATGTGTGTTGCTCGTTTTACGGCATTCGATATTTTAGCTTATAGACTACCGTATATTGTTTCTCACTAAAGCCCATGGAAGGTTGTTTGACATGTGTTTTGCAACATTTTGAAACATTTTTGTTTAAATTATTTTATTTAACTTTATTCTGCATAGCTTACAAACATTCGTAGCTGCAATGAAATCCTGCTTATAGGTCCACAATCCCTGGAATATAAACATATCATTGGGTATTTCTTCATATGTAGCCCTAGATGATCCCGTATGTGTTTTTATTAACGGCGCACGTCTGTTTTCTTTGCATATATATATATATATGACTACTAATAATCAGTAAATACATAAGGTCATCATCAAAGTGAATCAGAAAAAAAATTGTTGGCAATGATTCGTTTAATTGTGGTTTAACATGTTATATTCAGGTTGAAGGGGAAAAATATATATTTGTCTAATGCACCCCTAGAACATATTGACAAGTAAACGTGAGCTTTTTGTACATTCACTTAATACTGTGTTTATAATTGTTTGGAAATTGGCCATCGCCACCCTTTTCTGAATGTCCACAAACTCTGTCAATTCCAGTGCTTAGTAACTCAATGCATTGTTGGTTTGCAGAATTACCTTGCACACCATCACGGAAAACAAGTTCTGTGTGTTCATTTATACGCAGCGTAGCCTAGGTCAGTTTAATTACTACTTCCATGGTTTCTTTTGTTCGCACAACATTTTTGTTTTTCTTTCTAGCTCGTTATTGCTGTGTCTGCTTTTGTTCTTTCAACGATTGCATTTTGATCTCACTTCTTTTGAAATTAGAAGAAAATGGCTGTGACTCAGACATGCGCGGTGTATATGTTTTTAAAGATAGAATTGCAGATACAGTATATATAGCTGGGCAAAGAAGAAATCAGCATTTTGGATAGAAACCAACCTTTAACAGATCCTTTAATGTTTCAAGAAGCCTTTTCAATCTCTTTGACAACAACCTACCAGTGGTTTTAAGTCTCATGACAATTAAGTGTTCCCAGAAAAAAGGAATATGAATCAGGCATAATATATTTATGATTTAAAGAATTATTTCTAAGAATGTTTTAGGCTTTAAACAGTCCCTTTGAATGACTATTTCTCAGCATACTAGAGTGGGGTTAACTTTTTCTTTAAGTGGAACAGGACTGTTTGATGGCGTAAGAATGTACCTGCTGCTCAGGGAATGGTCTCTTCTGTAGGCTGGCAGTGATGATCTCCAGATGCAACAAACTCTTAAAGTTTCATCTACTTTTCCAATTGTAGACATGCTAAAGATTAACCCTGTATTTTCTGCCCCTTTATAGGAATGCCAAGCTGTAAGGACGTTAGACCCACTTGTCAACACCTCTAGTCTGATTATGAGAAAATGCTTTCCCAAGAACCGTCTTCCACTACCAACTATCAAAAGTGCTTTTCAATTTCAACTCCCTGTGATCCCTACAAGTGGGCCTGTGGCACAGATCTACAGCATGCCCCCTGAAGGTGTGTACACATAGGTGATAGGTAAAAGAAGAGGTATATTCTTCCAAGAGATATTTTTACAGGATTATTTTGGGTACACATTTTGTTAGCACAAGACATTTAGAATCAATGTGTCTCCCTATTATATCTTCTAAAGCAGTCATGCGCTATGACTGCTACATGCGCTATGTTCAGTAAAAACACCCCCTCTAGTGGTACATTTGCTAACACCATAAATATGACTAACCTATTCAAACTCTAGAACAGGTTACAACAAGACTGGACAAGATTAAAAAACAAGAATTTAACATTGAAGCCAGTAGCCAAAGTAATAGAATTATAAGTGTTAGAGAAGCGGCATTTATATGTTGAAACCTGCACAGCATTAAGTTTGCTATGGTTATTTTCAGTCCGCTTTTTCTAACAAATATTTTTTTTTACATAGTGGATGATGTTGTAGATGAGAGTGATGACAATGAAGACACCGACACAGAGACAGAAGTGGAAGCTGAAACTGAAGATGACCGTGGTCAAGGCTTTAAGGTTAAACACAAATATGTACATATTGGTAATGTACTGTAATTTATAGAGCAGCCAAAGCTAGGACTGGCCATAGAGGAGCAAGACAAATGTCAGACCTACATTTCAGCTGCATTGAGTGTGGCATCACTGTGGACTGGGGTGCTTGAAAAGTGTAATTTTGGGTCAAATCTGGCCTTGTAGTAACCAATTGATTTCCAGACCCATTCTTTATAATCCAGGTGGCTAAAATAAATAGATACATGCCACGTCAATCAACATTCATATTTCATTTTATTAGATTGTTTTTATTTTTAATTTGTATTTGCGATTTGGGATACTGTTTAAACATTTTGACTTGTTTTTTCACAGAATGACGATATAGAAACTGATATTAGTAAGCTCAAACCCAAACAAGATTTAGGGAGATCATTGGAAGACCTGAAAATGTATGAACGCTTCTTCCCAGAACTGTTTGAAGATTTTCAGGTAAAACAATAATAAAGCTTTTACAATTGTAACCTGTATGTGAACTGTGTGTATTTTTTTTCTTTTTTGGTGAAATCTGTAAACCTGTGATCTTTAGCTCACTGGTGCCCTCTTTCAGCTGTAGAGAGAAATGACAGCCAGGCTAAGTATGGTTTTAAAGTGACATTTTAAGCTAACAACTGTGATTTGTGTAGATGATTTTTCCTTTTTTTTTTTTTTTTTTTTTTTTTTAAGTTTTGAAAACTATGCTTTTCTTTTAATTTGTGATATCCCATATTGTATGTCAACTACTGTCTGGCATCCTGTACATATGACCAATATGTGCTCCACTTTACTAAACTTAAGTGGAAACTAAACTTTTATAAAAGACAAAAACATACATAAGGATTTTAAGGTTAAAGGGTACAGATTAACCTTAATCGGATTTTAATTCCTTAAAAATACAGTAAATATATGTAAGCAAAGGAGAAATAATATTATGTATAACTGTGCCCCAAAATAAATGAAGCACCTTTTTACTGCAAACTGTGTGCGAGAAACCTAGCGGTAAAGAAAATGTGTTGCTCACTAAATTAGTTGCAAATAATTGCAGAATAATTCAACTGTTTTAATTGTCTAATGTGATTTATTGAGGTGAACATGCTTCAATGTTCACATACAATTGCTAAAAACATTAATGATGATATACATTAATGATTTGATATCACAATCGCTAGTTTAGATACTGATTTTAAAAGTGCTGGTACTTTGGTCTAAAGAAGCTTTATTTGGTACCTTCGTCTTCCTTTGTAACCACTTCCAAAAGTGTCAAGCTAAGCATTAATATGGCATAACTTATGCAGCCATAAAGACTGAATGTATTAAACAAGATTTTGTTAAAATACTCCTTCAGTATTTAGGCAGTGTTTTGTACCAGATTTATTGCTGCAGCTACAAGTGCTTGATTTTCCGATTTCAAGCATAACTGGGAAATGACACTCATTATCCAGTCAAATATTAATTGTATGTTATATATGGCATAGTTATATATTTAAAGTGTGAATCAACGTGTGGGTATTTTTTATGTTTAATCCAGAGATTATATTTAACTAGAATGCTCATAAAGTTGTTTCTGTTTTAATCTTCAAGGAATTTGACTTGGTGTCGAACGAACCAAAGCCGGGAGGACACGCTGGTGGCCCTATAATAGTCCCAACAGCTGGAGAGGAACAGCCGGAAAGGCCAATAAAGCTCATGGCACGGAAAAGCAGAAATAATTCTTTATCAGATGAATGTTACAAAAGGCCAACATTTTTGGATATGCCAAAGAAAGACTTAAATAGTGATAACAGTGGCTGTTTGCAAAGCATTCAAGCTGGTTCAGGCAGATCCTCAAGCTACTACTTGAACAATGATGTTGTTAGAGAACTTGATAGATTGTCGCTTCAGAAGTCCTCCACAAACAGTACATGCAAAAATGGATGTATATCAAACAAGGACAGATCTGGTATTCTATCTCATTCGTGCAATAAATCTTCACAGAATTCTTCTTGTGGTAACAACTTGTTTGAGAAAAATTCTGGGCATCTGGGTCCTTTGTGCTGCTCAGGAGTTGTACATGAGGATGATGAAGATTTCAGTCCAGTGCTTGGTCAAGTCTTGCCAGACACTGATAATTTTCCACCTCTCCATGATCCTGACCTTTATATTGAGATAGTAAAAAATACCAAATCTGTCCCAGAGTACTCTGATGTGGCTTATCCAGATTACTTTGGACATGTGCCACCATTTTTTAAAGAGCCTATACTTGAAAGACCATATGGTGTTCAGAGGTGAGATTTTTCTTTTCTCTAAAAATGATTTACTTGTATTGCTAATGGTAACTAGGTAGGCCTTAACCATGGTCAATCTCCATACATCTCTATTAAGGGAATGCTAAAAACCCCAGTCTGTCTCTTGCCCTTCTACAACCAAGTATTATTATTTCCCAACCTGCCCCCCCCCAGTTATGCACATCTGAGCCCAGGCTTGTCACACTACCTCCCAGATAGACCTTATACCCCTGTATGCCACTCTGCCCTCCCCAAATATGCCTTATATCCCCTAAATGCCTTATACACCCCTATATGCCACAGTGCCCTTTGATATGCCTTATACCCCAAATATGCCACTCTGCCGCCCCAAATATGCCTTATACCCCCATGTATGCCACTCCCCCCCTAGACCTACCCCCCCGTGCTCCATGCTCCTTGGTGTCTAGTAGAGGCATCCGGTGAATGTCTGCGTGATGCGCATAGACAAACCTCTGCTGCTGGCTGGCACTTTCACTGGAGCTTCTATGACTGAGTACCGGCAGGTCATGTGACGCTGGTGCTCCATCATAGAAGCCCCGGCGGAAGTGCCGGCAGCAGCGGAGGATGTCTCTGCGCATCGCACAGAGGCCTGCCGGCTGTCAGAGAGAATGATCCGGGTCCCCTGCAGTGCTGCGGGGGGGATCTGGATCTTGGTGTGATTATCCAACCTCTGACTGAGGTCGGATTATAAGACGAGGGGTATTTTCAGAGCATTTTCTCGGTAAATTTGCTTCGGTAAAATCGATTCAACTAATCGATAATGAAATTCGTTGGCACCGATTTTCATTATCAATTTCATCGATTAGTTGTTGCAGCCCTAGCTATAATGTGTATGAAACGTCAAAATTGTGTTTGTATATTACATTGTGTAAAGTAAGTACAGACATCAGTAGTGCTGAAAGTCACATAAAAAGTCTATGTACTCTTACTAAGCCTGAAGCCAAACCCCATAAACACAAATATCACTCTTTGTCCATTTAAAATGTTTGGAGGTATACACCATATCATAAAAAGTATGTGGACACCAAACCATCACACACAGGGCCGGACTGGGACTGAAAAGCAGCCCTGGAAAAATTTGGAGACCAGCCCCATATAGTTTATCTCACGGTCGCGCTCTTTAACCACACGCACCCCTTATACATACCCGACTCACACTATTCGCCATTCTTTTTATCTCATTATTTGTATTAAAATGCCAGAAAGCAAAAGTTTTAAAAGGCCCTAATAAATGAAATACATTACACATAATGGGATCAAAACATTTGCTACTGCGAACATTTTAGATGAAAAAGTTCAGTGGAACAAAACAGTGATCACATTATTCTTCACGATATTCTGGTAAGAAACTTTTGTTTCTTTATTAATTCATGTAGACTATTTTTTTCATATTTAATATAAGCTATGATTGAGACATGTTTGGTTTTTTTTCCTTTTATTTGCCAACCTACCCCCGAGTTATGCACATCTGCCCCCAGGCTTGCCACTCTGCACCCCTGATATGCCTTCTAACCCCCTATATGCCACTCTGCCTCCAGAAATGCCTTATACCCCCTATATGCCACTCTGTCCCATGATATGCCTTTTAACCCCCTGTATGCCACTCTGCCATATAGGGGTCAAAAGGCATATCATGGGACAGAGCGGCATATAGGGGGTATAAGGCATTCCTGGAGGCAGAGTGGCAAAAAGGGGGTTAAAAGGCATATCATGGGGCACTCTGCCTCCAGAAAAGCCTTATGCCCTCCTATATGCCACTCTGCCTCCCCGATATGCTTTATACCCTCCTATATGCCACTCTGCCCCATGATATGCCTTTTAATCCCTTATATGCCACTCTGCCTCCCTGATATGCTTCAATCCTCCTATATGCCCATCTGCCCCGTGATATGCCTTTTAACCCCCCCTTTTGCCACTATACCTCCAGATATGCCTTTTGACCTCCTCTATGTCACTCTGCATCCAGAAATGCCTTATACCCCTATATGCCACTCTGTCTCATGATATGCCTTCTAACCTCCTATATGCCACTCTGCCATATAGGGGGTTAAAAGGCATATCATGGGACAGAGTGGCATATAGAGGGGTATAAGGCATTTCTGGAGGCAGAGTGGCATAAAGGGGGTTAAAATGCATATCATGGGGCACTCTGCCTCCAGAAAAGCCTTATGCCCCCCTATACGCCACTCTGTCCCATGATATGCCTTTTAACCCCCATATGCCACTCTGCCTCCCTGATATGCCTCAACCCTCTTATATGCCCCTCTGCCCCGTGATATACCTTTAACCCCCTTTTTGCCACTATACCTCCAGATATGCCTTTTGACCTCCTATGTGTCACTCTGCATCCAGAAATGCCTTATACCCCTATATGCCACTCTGTCCCATGATATGCCTTTTAACCCCCTATATGGCAGAGTGGCATATAGGGGGTTAGAAGGCATATCATGGGACAGAGTGGCATATATGGGTATAAGGCATTTCTGGAGGCAGAGTGGCATAAAGGGGGTTAAAAGGCATATCATGGGGCACTCTACCTCCAAAAAAGCCTTATGCCCCCTATATGCCACTCTGTCCCATCATATGCCTTTTAATCCCCTATATGTCACTCTGCATCCAGAAATGCCTTATACCCATATATATGCCACTCTGGCATATAGGGGGTTAAAAGGCATGTCATGGGACAGAGTGGCATATAGGGGGGTAAAAGGCATTTCTGGAGGCAGAGTGGCATATAGGGGGATACACTTACATACACACACATGCTGAAAACACATTCAAAAAAATATTATACATTTTGTACAAAAAAATACATTACTTTACTCACCTTCTACTTCTCTTCACTGACCTGACATCCGGTGCTGCAGCAGTCTGAGTGCGAGGGGGCGGAGCTTCCACCTCACGCTGCTCCCATCACTATGCAGCCATCGGACTGCTGGGAATGTAATCTGAACGGCCGGTGCGTGCTGATGCCGCCGGCCGGAGCTACTTTAACACTTTTTTTTTTATTTATATGGTAAGCAGGATCGGCTCGCCATATAAAGTAAAAAAAAAAGTATTAAAGCAGAGGCGGCCGGCGGCATCAGCACGCACCGGCCGTTCAGATTACATTCCCAGCAATCTGACAGCCGCATAGTGATAGGAGCAGCGTGAGGGGTGAAAGGTCAGTGCGAGGGGGCGGAGCTTTCACCCCTCACGCTGCTCCCATCACTAGGCGGCCATCGCACACGGCTGCTGGGTGCCGATGCGGTCGGCCGGCGATACTGTAATACATTTTTAAAATTTAATATGGCAAGCCGGACCAGCTTGCCATATTAAATTAAGAAAAAAGTATTATAGTAGCGCCGGCCGCATCAGCACCCAGCGGCCGCTCAGATTAGATTTCGGGCAGCCTGGGGGGCAATTGCCCCTGGTCCCAGCCCACGGACCTTCCGGCCCACCGGGAAATTTCCCGGTATCCCGGTGGGCCAGTCCGGCCCTGATCACACATATATGAGTTTGTTGAACGTCTCACTCCAAAACCATGGGAATTTTTAAAGAGCTGGCACATCATTTGCATATATAACAGCCCCCACTCCTCTGGGAAGCCTTTCCACAATATTTTGGGATGTATATATGGGAATTTGTTCCAATTCAGCCAAAAGAGCATTTGTGAGATTGGGTCTGGTTAACAATAAGAATTCCAATTCATCTCAAAGGTGTTCAGTAGGGTTAAGGTAAGGGCTCTGTGCAGACCAGTTTGGGGGAAGGCCTTTTCCTGTTCATGTGGCCCTGTGCACAAAGAAAGGTCCACAAAGACATGGTTTGACCAGTTTGGTGTGGAGAAACTCAAGTGACCTACACAGAGCCCTAACCTTAACCCCATCTTTGGGATGAATTGAAACTATTGCAAGCCAGGCCTTCTGGTGCCTGGTCTCACAAGTATTCTTTTGGCTGATGGGGCACAAATTCCCACAAACACATTCCACAGTCTTGTGGAAAGACTTCCCAGAGGAGTGGAGTTTCCACCCTTTGTGAATAAACGAGTGAGAAATAAAATAGTGTATTCCTTTAATGTGGAAGACATTTATTTTGTGCATTTTGGCGACATATGTCCTATGTTGAAATGATCCAGTTTTACCTAATATATATATATATATATATATATATATATATATATATATATATATATATAATATATATATATATTTATATATATATATTTTTTTTTAAACGGATGAATTAGTTTCATGAACTTTTTCACCCTTGTCTTCTAATTCTACCCATTTTGCTCCGACATCAACTGGTAATGCTTATCGTACCTTGTCATTTCACACTTGAGATCATAGCAGATAAGTATTTCTTTTCTTTTTTGTACCACAGAACAAAAATTTCTCAAGATATTGAAAGGATGATTCATCCCAATGATGTAATAGACAGGATAATATATGACGTTGATAATCCAAGGTAAGTGCCATCTGAACTACATGAGCTATGTAAAATTTGGTAATGTATTAAGGGTGCTCCTGACATGTAGTTAAACATAGAAACATGGATTTTGGGAGCAGATAAGCCATTTGGCCTATCTAGTATGTCCTTTAACCAAAAAGAAATGCAACTTGAGAACATACAGAATATTCCTTACATCATCTTGCTTTACCTGAGTGTTTAGGATTGTTAAACTCCAATTGAAATTGTCATTATTTTGCAATTCTTCCTCCCTGTCTTTCATGAACTCTTAACCATGTCTTCTGTAAAATGCAGACCTTTTGATTGCAGTAAAAGGCAAAATGGACACATTCCTAAGCTGGTGTATTCACAATTGCCTTCTCTTAGGGTGCCTCTAATAAATAACAATTTAAATAAAGTGTTTTTCAACTTTCTTCAGCAAAGTACCCCGAATAAGTGATTACCCCAACCAATGTTTAGGGAAGCAACTCCCTAATGTGTTTCTGTTAACAAAAACACTATTTAAAAAATAATGCTGATCATATAGTACTGTTACCCTTGGTTGTAAAATACTGGGCTTTGTGAATAAACGGTGATCCTTGTGCAAAAGTTGCTGCTGATAACGTTGCATTATGGTCACATGTACAAAACAGTGATGTTGAGTATGTCGCTGGAGCCTCTATATTGTATAGAGGGGTTTATAGAGTGCCGTATATATATTTTAACCTTTTTACACTTTTATTCTATTAAATGTAACATTAGGAATGCTATTCAACTACTGAATGACTCCAGACCTAATCAAAAATATTTCTTTAATCGTGGAAAAGTTTTGCTCATTCATAACTTTCCAGGGTATGCTTATGTCATGTGGTGCAAAAGCAGCAAATAATATTATGTGTGACATAGTATCTGAAAAAAAATCTTAAATGTAAAACTTGTCAATGTGGTTAAACTTTCCGAGGAAGTTATCAGAAAAAACTTAGATGCTTTCTCATTTAAACATGCTGGGACTAATGTTTTTGTCGTAAGTGGAACAGCATCTTTAAGAAAAGGGTGTTTTGAGTTTATCGGAGGAAGTAGTGCTTGGTATGTTTGTAGGCATAATTTGGCTTTGATTTTAAAGTGCGCCCAAACAGACAGGAAGAGAGGAAATGTAATCTAAAACCGCTAACCTGCTATCTCTATCTTCCCTCTAATGTTCCACAGCTGTCCTGTACCAGATGAAAGTGACCTTTTGAAGTTCAACTCCAAATTTGAATCTGGAAACCTGAGGAAGGTCATTCAGATTAGAAAGTATGCTAGCCCTTCAGCACTTTCACTTCAGGAAACACACTCGCAGGGGAAAAAAAAAAAAAGAGAAAAGCTGAACATATGGTTTATTTTGCAGAAATGAATATGATCTTATCCTGAACTCGGATATTAACAGCAATCACTATCACCAGTGGTTTTACTTTGAAGTCAGTGGCATGAGGACAGGTGTGGCTTACCGATTCAACATCATCAATTGCGAGAAGTCCAACAGCCAGTTTAATTATGGTATGTATACAAATACTTGTTTGTATATTGTACATGTACAATAAAATAAACATAATTAACATAAAATGTTAATTATGCTGTCAGCTCCAGTTCTAAAGATTTAGAAAACATTACTCTTAGTAATGGCTCCATTGGATTCCTGCGGGCCCGGTCGCAGTTGCTGCGGGCTTAAGGGGCAGGTGCCCCTTTTGCCCTGCGTTAAGGACGGCCACATAGGCCCAATCAGTCCGGTCCTGACTGGGCCTATTTTAAGGTAGGGTATATATATTGTGTTTAAGCTCTCATACTCTAGTGATGTTTCCGTCATACCTTTATTTAATTGTTTTGTTTGAAAATGTAACTAATGTGGCATATATTTGTTTGCTTTCAAGGTATGCAGCCACTAATGTACTCGGTGCAGGAGGCACTAGCATCAAGGCCTAGGTGGATGCGTGTTGGATCAGACATATGTTATTACAAGTAAGTGCACTGTTTAATGCTTCATTTAAAATGAAATGTTTGCGATAAAGCAATATTTTCCACTATGGCAAAAGAAAAAAACTTTTTTTTAATGTATCCCTAGCATGTCTCTATCTTTGCCCCAAATAACACATAGATGGATACTTATGATACTTTCCCTACTGCTGCTGCTGTAATAATAACTGCTGCTGTAGTAATTTATTTTTATAGATAATATACTCTGCATGTAGAATGCAGTAATGAATAAATACAATGTGGAAATGATATAAAGTAAGCAGTTTCCTAATTTATTACTGCTTACATTCTTGAGAGTTAACATCCATTAAGGGTGATTGGGTACTTTTACTAAAGGTGACTAAACAGGTTGGTTTCAAGTTATCGTTATTAACTTATTTATATAGCGTGCATATATATGTATGTATGTATATATATATATATATATATATATATATATATATATATATATATATATATATATATGTGTGTATGTATATATGTGTGTATGTATATATATATAGTGATAAACAGATATATACTAATGTGCTGTGTTTATTCCCAATGTTCTTACGTTTCCAGAAATCACTTCTCAAGAAGTTCAGTGGCTACCGGAGGCCAGAAGGGCAAATCCTATTACACTTTGACTTTCACTGTAACTTTTCCACACAAAGATGACGTCTGCTATTTTGCTTACCATTATCCATATACCTACTCTACTTTAAAGGTGAGTTTTTGCCAGTTGACTGGGAAACAAGCTTATTACTCAAAGATCAATCAGACCATGTAAATCAATATGGATGAATGAAGCTACAAGAGGCTTGTGCTGCAAATTTGTTGTAACTCAGTTTGTGTGGGGGTTAGGCAACACTATGGTTTAGAGAAGTCGCCTGTTGCTGCTGACATATGTTATATTGTAATTTGTATTATTTATTGTTTTGTATAGCGCCATCGAGTTCCGTATAGCTCAAATTATGAGCCTGTCTAGTTGGTTGAGAAATTATAATTTTTTTTTGCATGGTTGTTACAATGGGCTGGGTAATATGCTTGTTTAATCCATATTAACTAATTTGCGCATATTTTTTATTTTATTATTTTTATTATTTTATTTTTTGTTACTCGTGTCTTTATAGTTACAAATTTAGAGTCTTATGCTTGTTTCTCTCTTTCTTCCTACATTGTAAGATGCACCTTCAAAAACTCGAGTCTCTACACAACCCACAGCAGATATATTTTCGCCATGATGCATTATGCGAAACCTTAGGTGGAAACGGATGTCCAGTTGTCACCATAACAGCGATGCCAGAGTCCAATTACTATGAGCATGTCTATCAATTCCGTGAGTGTGAATTATATTCATAAACAAAAGCTTTACACACCGCTATTATATAGTATATTTTATAGTTATACTTACTTTTTTCTGAGATTGCATTGCATGAATCATTAAACAGGTACATTTCAGTCACCCTAACAAGAGTGTATATTTGGTGGTGGACACAAGTTCTGATGTTGCTTTGGAGTCTAAGCCTTTTGCATGAACTGTATATTATTCCGTACTGAAGCCGTGTTTTGTATATGCCTGTGCAGGAAATCGTCCGTATATTTTTCTCACATCCCGAGTTCACCCTGGGGAGACTAACGCAAGCTGGGTCATGAAAGGGACGTTGGAGTTATTAATGGGTAGCAGCGCCGCTGCTCAATGCTTACGGGAATCCTATATTTTTAAAATTGTTCCAATGCTGAACCCTGATGGTGTGATCAATGGAAAGTAAGTTATTTTAATTTCACAGTGCGTTTTATACCATGCATTTCCTTCTATTAATATTGTACACAGACATGAAATCACATTTAGTTTAAGATGCTGTTGTGAAGCTTTGTTTTTTCCCCTGTTTAGCTAAAATGTTGCTGTCTATTTTTGGTACTACAATATAACCACTGAATTCATAATCGATCAGATTGTTCAGTGAAAAATACCGGTCTTTGCAAATATTAGATTAGCTGTGTTACGGCAAAATCTTTGTGTGTTTGACGTGAATCCAAAACGACTTACTATTTGTTGAAGATCCAGGAGCCATTGCACTGGTTTAAGTGTGTTTCACGCATCCATCACATTTAAAACAGTGTGATCCAATAATGTGTTATGTGTGGGGTCTATGATGTCTACAAAACATTTTTTCCCCATTATGTTTACTCCTAGCCATCGTTGTTCCCTAAGTGGCGAAGATCTAAACAGACAGTGGCAACACCCTAATGTAGACCTTCATCCTACAATCTATCACACCAAGGGTCTTTTGCAGTATTTGGCTGCCATCAAACGTACACCCCTAGTAAGTAATACTTGCTTGTGTTATTATGAGGGAACTGCTTCCAGATTATCCTCAATATTTACGTATAATTTGCTTAATTATTCATATAAAAATACCCTTGTTATTTTCTCTTGTGTATTTTGGAGCTGATATCCTTTTGCCACGCTACACTTTAAACAGACACCTTGCCCTAATATTTGTACTAATGGCTTTACAGAGCTACTGAGCAAACAGAGTACTGAGTGAATAATCTCTAACACTAGTGGTTCATGGGCAGTTTGCTAAAACATCTCAGGTAGAGGGTGTTTAAATTTACTAATTAGACTGATGGATTCCAGTGCAATGTTCGCTCAGAGATTATGGGAAATGAAGGAAAACGTGTCTTTCGCTGAGCCAAATGTCATATCAGAACGGTAAAATGTAAATAAAGAATAGGAAGGAATAATAGCACAGGTATTAAATTGTTTTCAATGAAGTTATACTTCAGACAAGGTAATTATCTCGGAGCTCAATAAACAGGGGAAAATAAAAGTATTATAACATATATACCACTGTTAATATTGGTTTCTCCAATTAAAGAAACTATTAAAAATGTTACAGAACAACTCATGCATTTTTGATGATGGCTGGAGGCCATAGGAAGTCCTGCATGGACCAGATCCTTCCCATGGTCTGCACATGTTACTCTCTCAATATAGGTCTGTCATCAGTTATACTGTTACTCGTAGAATAACTACCGTAATTAACAAACTGGGGGGCGCAAGTAAAAATCTAAATAAATATCTTAATCAAGTGCACCAAATAAATATATTTTTTTTATATTCTTTATATAGGTTAGAGTTTCCTTTTCAAAATATATAATTTGTTTTGTAAATGTTGGCTTATTGAGATTAAGTTCTTATTTAATTAACTCTTACCCTCGTATCCTGAGGTGATTTGTGCCGTATGGTTTTGTAATTGCTGACCCAAGTGTGTTGCTTGTCCAGTCTTAAAGACCAAGGTGCGGAGGAGGGAAGACTTCAGTTCTACCAAGTACATCTACAACTGTTTTGTTCCCAACATATATCCAGCTATGATCCTCAGCCAGCCCTTGCTTGACGGAGGTTGGCAAAAAAAATCATAGACACTTTACTTTAATGAAGAACTATGGCTATCATATGTAACATACCCACTCTTGGCTGCATGACCATGAGTGGTGTAAAATCATACATGTTCCCTTAAGGTATCGTAGGAGATCTGCATTCTGAATAATGATCATACGTCTTCTTTAAACAACTATTCAGCTACAATTAAACTTATTGTCCTGTATTTGTATATAGTTTTCAAGCGTCAAATTGATATCTTACCAAAAGATTACTTACTTAACCTAACTATGGTTGTGTCTTATTTGCATACCTGTTTAGGTGTACTGTGATTACCATGGCCATTCCCGTAAGAAAAATGTGTTCATGTATGGATGCAGCATTAAGGAAACAGTGTGGCACACAAATGGCAGTGCTGCTTCATGTGACATGGCTGAGGAAAACGGCTACAGAGTGAGTAACAATAACAAGCTAAGATTCCATTACTACGGTTCTCAAACTGCAGAAAAATTCAGCTTTCTTAAGAGGCTGCAGGAAAGTCTCACACTTGGAAAAGTAAATGGAGTTTAGTTCAAAATTGTCACTAATAGGCAGATTTAGTTGGAAGAAAAATGCACTTGGCAGGGCATAATTAACACCCCGAATGTCACACACCAGCCCATCTTAAAGGATGCAATGAATTATCATGGAAGACTTGGGGTGGGGTATAAAGAAGAGAGAAGTTAGACATGGGCATAGCTGGAGTCATAGTGGGCAGGCAATGCCTTAAGCGCCTAATGTTGAAAAATCCATCTTAAGTCATTGTTTTCTTAAGTATTCTGCATTTTACCCTTCAAAGAAAATAAATATGAAATGGAGACTCTCCTTTCCTGTACCTTGGGAGAAGCTAACTTAACTTCCCTTTCCCAGCCTTTAAATGGTATTCCTGTCCATTGTTATTTCTCCTATATTGTTCAGTGCTGGAACACTGCAGGGCGTGTGACATCATGTACTGCTTCACTCACAATACATGGGCAGTGTTGTGATGTCGTAACATGCTCTCCATTTTATGTGGGTGGTGCTATGCTCCATGACACGCAACCTCTGCTCCTTTTATAAATGAGCAATGCCTGATTCAGAAACAGAACCTCAAGATCTGCTGGCCAAAGCTAAGCTGGCAAGACTGACAAATTTCAGTGCTAGTAGTCTAGATGGGACTCCACTGTGTGTATTCCTGAACCCAGTGTTACGTTGACAAAAGTAAAGTTGACCTGGCAGTTCAAGTAATGAGCAGGGTTTCTTAGAGGAATGCATCTTTGATTGCAAGGAAAGAAGGCAGTAGGGTTAATAAAATTTTCTTCACCAAAGAATATTGCATAACTGCACTGTAAAAAAAACAAAACAAAAAAAAAAAAACACCCCCCCCCTCCAAAACCTTGCTTTATTTATTGTTTATTTTACAAAAGAGATTTACAGGAAAGCAATTTGTTTTTACAAAGCGTGGTAGACTGCACTATTTAATTTATGTTGTGTACAATAGAGCCCTCTAGCGGCGCTGTATGAAACTTCTAAGTGTGCGTAACAATCAAACTAATGGAAGGGCTTTCTGTGTGCGACCCCCTGAAGCTCTTGCATGTGCCTGCACTGGAGCTGGCTGGTGGTGAGTGTATCATGTGTGCACTTGGCCAAGTAGGAGATGTGTTTAGCAAAACACATATGCAGGGATTCAGAAAAACCCCTCTATTTTTTTTTTATTTAGTCCCCTTGCAAATGCATAAAGGGGACGTTCCACTCTCATGTGCATTAAAATGTATATGTTTGCTTGTCACAGTAGTAAAACTTGCCAACAATAGTAGACCCAGCACTCTTTTTCCAAAGCACTCTGCTGCAGGTCTATCCTGTTGAGTGCTTTAAGCTTCTTGTCACTCCATGTGCATTTCTGAAAGTACTGGGCTTCGTCTGGCTGAAAGTGAACACACACCTGATGAATATTTATTATGACAGATAATGTGCATTTTTTCACAGCTGTGTTGGCTCACGTTGCTTTTAGGGTTAAAAAATAAACAAATAACTGTTTACTAAAATGCATTTTATTTTATTTATTTTTGTATTTGTAACTTTCCCCTGTCCTTTTCATTTAGACGCTTCCTAAAGTTCTTAGCCAGATTGCTCCAGCATTTTCCATGAGTAGCTGTAGCTTTGTTGTGGAAAAATCCAAGGAATCCACTGCCCGTGTTGTGGTCTGGAGAGAACTTGGAGTCCAGAGAAGTTACACAATGGAAAGCACGCTGTGTGGTTGTGATCAGGGAAAGTACAAGGTAAACAGGAGGGAGTGCACATTAACCTGCCTGCTTTGGAAAGTCTTTTGAGGTTATCCGATGTACTGCTTACAGCACCTGTACCTATTCACAGATAAGACAAAGTAAACATTTTGTTTGTATTGTATTTATGATATATTATACCATTGTATATGTCTGTTATATATACACACAAACAGTATATTTTCCTAAAGGTTTTATATGTGTGCAAGTACCGGTGCCCAGCAGTACCTTCCACCAACCCTTACTGTGCGGCTGCACGCCTGTTATTCGCAGTGGTTTTACTGTGCCAGTTCAGCACTAGTCTTACTTTGTGTCCTATGTTAGTTTAACTTTGCCCTGGGTCACACTCATGCGATCAAGATTTGACTATAATTGGAAAAATGCTAGGAAGCCAGTGTCATTTAACCCTACTTCTGCTATAGTTATATCTAGGTTGTTTGTAACCCAATTAGCAGCAGGTGTGTGTGTGTGTGTGTATTTGTATATGTGTATAAATATATATATATATGTGTATATATATATATGTGTGTATATATATATATATATATGTGTATATATATATATATATGTGTGTATATATATATATATATATATATATATATACACTGCTTCGTTTAAGGCAAACTGTGCATCCCATCTCATGGTATAATGCAAAACATATGTATTTTTTCATATTATTTCCTTGTAAATGTCAAACCAAATAAAAGTAACAAAAACTCAATATTTTTTCTGAAAAGAGCCGGCCGGGATTTTCTTGTTTTAATAGCCCACTGGACAATATAGTTATCACACGGAATACATTTTTGGACTTTCTTTCTATTGTGTGAGTTTGTTCATTCATTTGACCTCTCCAGAGAGTTATAAAACCCAATTATTTTATTTGCCCAGGGATAATAAAATTAAAATTTCATAATGCACAAATGCGTTTTTGTCCAATAGATACCAGTTTTATGGAGAAGCTGTAAAAGTTTAGCATTTTTTTTTTAGTTGGGGACAGTGTATAGTTTATAGTGAGCATATTCCAGACACAAACACATGTATGTACAGTATATTAAAAAGTAACTGTTTTAATTTTGGGTTATATAGGTTATATTTGCATAATATTGTTATACTGTTGGAAGCAGTAATGATATTTTTTCTTTTCTTCTATTTTATTTATTTTACTTTAAAAAAAAATATAAATAAAAAAAACTGTACATACACTTAACCTGGATCAGTTTAACAGATAAAACCTATTGCATTCATTGAGAACAAGCAATATCGTTGGAGTATCAGCAAGTACTGTTAGAAGAATAGACACATTATATATTTATTGTATGTATAGGGAGGTTAGAAATACCTATTTTTGACTTTTAATTAAACTTTGTTAACCTTTAATGATTATGTAAAAAGAACTTGAATCAGGAAGAGCTTGTGCACATAAAAAAAATCTGTACCCCAGTATGACATTTTCTCTACATCTATAGAAGCCGGTTTTAAGGGCTCTGGATGTTTTTCTCTAGGGTCTGTTTGTGGATAATCGTCACACTTTTTATAGAACTATTATAAGGCCCCCTAATGACATTGCTCATTTAATAGTTTGTCCAAACTGCCCAGGCACACCCAGGTTTTTGTTACAGATTGCATTAAATTGCCACTGTATACCTCCGTGGTCACTAAGTGGTTTTATATTTGACAGAGACAAATGATTATCCTGCTGGCAAATTGGTTCTCAAATAATAATTGATGCAGCCATCTGATTGATGAACCATCGTTCTCCACTGAAATGAAGTCTCATAAATTACAATCAACTTGTTTTAAAGCACCTGCTTTTATGAGCTTTACAAAAACAAACAGTGTAACAAGTGCCTGCTTTGTTCAGTGCTTAACCAAGTTAACACGAAACCCAGTGTTTGATGTTGGGATGTTTATAACAAAATGAAAAAAGCCGCTTCTTATGTTAAACTGCATAAATAAAGAAAATGGCAGTTCTGTAAATGTTATACCAAACTAGCCCATGAACATTTTAAAGAGCAGCTGTCAGACTAAGTTTGTTTTTCAAGACTGGTTGTTGATTGTACTTTTAATTTTAAACCATATTTGGTTTAAAGGTTCGCTTCAGGGAAGCTGCATCAACTAGAGTTATCTCTTTAGTCTCTTTTCCTGAAATTCTCACACCCTTGTAAAGGCTGCCTGAAAGCATCAACCACAATCATCTTAACCAATGGATGGAGATAATATAATGGGGAGGAACAATCATGGAGGTCTTGAACAGGCCACTTTCCCTAAGTCAAGATGAAGATTTTTTAAATATCTGATCATTCAATATCCAGTTTGTTGGAACAGTATGACATAAGTCAATTTTTTGGCAATGACACCCTACATAAGGAGGAAAAATCTGAATAAAGACGTTATAAGCATTACTTTTTTTAGATTTTCACTAAAAAAGTTGTGATCAATGGAACAGACTGTTCTTGGTGTAGAATTACCAGTACAGTCCTGCTGGAATCAGTGCTGGGCCATTAATGTTTATTATAGACATAAATGATATTGAGGACAATGTCTTGTCAATGATACTAAACTATATAATAGGGTAATTAGGAAGTATGATTTAAATGGATTACAGAGAGGCCTTGAGAATCTGCTTAATAGATTTTTACGGCAGAGGAAATTTAAAGTAGGCAAATGCATTTGGTGACTGTGATACAGCAAAGGCCCTACATAGCTTGTCTATTTTTAATGAACATAAAACATTTTCATTTTTTTTTTTAAAGTTTACCTGCTATGGATTTTTTTTAACAAATACATGATTTTTGCCTTTTAATCGTATATTTATTAATCTCTCATTAACATTAAAGGAAAGTTCCAAAATGTAGTTCTTATCTGTTGAGGCCATAATGGGTTTTAAAGGTGGAATTCCTTGTAGGTGATGGTCTGATACGTAACCTAAACCAGTGTTTGAGATAAAAAGTTCATTTATTAAAACTGTTCCCATAAATGAAGTATTTCAATACCAAGTGGAGGTACATTACCTATACATTGCCTTGTCAACGATCAAAAATGTTGGCCATTCCAGAAAAATATTTTTTACTTTTATTTTCCTTACTATTTTCATGTATTTTCATAGGTAGTATTTGTCAAGTCCTGCATCTTCTCTGTAGAAATTGAGTACTTATGTTAACTACTGCAACAAAGCCGTATCTCATAACATTGTTGTTCTTCTTTTCCAGGGATTACAGATTGGGACAAAGGAGCTCGAAGAGATGGGTGCAAAGTTCTGTGTAGGTCTGCTTCGTTTGAAGAGGCTGAACTCCCCGGTGGAAATCAGTTTGCCTCCCAGTCTCCTTGATATAGAGAATGATCTGATTGAGTCCAGCTGCAAAGTTGCAAGGTATCACAATAAATTAAGGCTGGATATTAACCTCCACTTTCTTATTCCCTAAACATTTTTAAGTGCTTCCTGCGATAGCCTTCATCGTTACTATTTGCAGAATTAGATGAGTAGCCCCCCTTCCTAATTTACCATTATAGGTTTTATGTATAGGACAGATTGAGTTGGGTATGAAGAGCAGTTCTGATGCAGTCACCATAACAACCAGTGCAAGGTTCCACCAGAATTATTTTTATGCAGCATAGATTGTTTTAGGATCCTGATATTTCAACATATACAATCTGCCATGGGGAGGATAATACGCCTAGTTACTTAAAAGTGTACAGTACAATTTCTGTAGTTTTTTTGTGAATTGAAATAAGCTAATTCCAGAGAACCTGTTACCCTTTCTTAATAGGCTCCCTAGAAATATTCATCCCTAATAAAGTGCCATGTGCTGCTCATTAACTTTTCTCTACCATCTTAAATCAGTCGTCCATGCTCATTCATAGCGCTAGACATGATAAGGAAAGAAAACACATTTATTTAATGCCCACTCACACTACCCCAGCTTGATTGATATTCTTAGACACTGTCATTTGGAGACCATCAGGTTCTCCATCCTTCTTACTTGACCATTCTTGTATGTCATTTCCCTTCAACTGACACTCCTGCTGTATGTACTATTAGTGAAAAAGTATTAATGAGGGCACTATTGCCCAGATTTAGGACATGGAGACACAAGGTATATTTTGCTATGATAAATATACACAGGGTTTTAATGGCAGTGATACAGATCTGGTTTCCATTAAAACTAAGGTTTAAGGGTTTTGTGAATATATCTATAATCTGTTGGGTAAAATAGTAACAATTAAATCTTTCGTGAGCCAGAAGATGGATATGATATGAGTAATCTTAAAAGTAAAGTAAAATGGAGGGACATTTTCAATCAAATAGATTAATGCACACAACCATATTATTTTTGTTAAGAAGGGCTAGTACAGCTGCTATTACATCTTCTCTTTTGAATTTGGCACTTTAGTAACTATAGTCAACTGTGGAAATATCCTTTCTAGTATTGAGAAACAGCCAAACTCTCTCAATGGAATAATTCTTTAATCATGTAAAATTTCTCATGCACAGTTTTTTTCCAGGAACTCTTTAATTGTTAGCTGATACAAAAGCAAGTCATTGATAGGTTGTTGCCATAGAACCTGAAATAGTTTAGTGAAAGTTTGTGTTTTATGTAAGTTAACCTTCAGAAAAAATGATAAATTTGAACATATGCCAAGGTTAATAAAGGGTGCAATTAATGTGTGTGAAACAGCACCTATATTATTTTTTTTGATGGCAAGTTATTAATGTTTGATTAGCTATTCTAATACATATCTCCCCACATCAGATTTACACTAAATGTATTCCAGTTTCAGATGCAAGGCTCACATTCAATTTATGATGGATAGATTTCAAGAAAAAAAGTGAGGCTTGAAAAGATCTTATAGAAGCGTTTAAATAAACAAAGTTTAGAGTTTTAACAAAGTTATTTGGAAAAAGGAGGAATGTTAAAACAAGAGGTCATAATCGTAACCTAGAAGGTCAGAGGCTTAGATGTAATATAAGAGAAGTCTTACTT
The DNA here is from genome assembly GCF_027358695.1 of Spea bombifrons. Taxonomy (NCBI): domain Eukaryota; kingdom Metazoa; phylum Chordata; class Amphibia; order Anura; family Pelobatidae; genus Spea; species Spea bombifrons. Next base: position 104,354,992 of record NC_071087.1, on the reverse strand, counting down.
TACACATCTCCGGTGTGGTCTCCTTTACTTTACCTGTCTAGTATGGTTGGCCCTGTTTAGTAAACTCTATTTCATAGCACAAATTTGACCTTGGCAAACATGTTATAAACCACAGCAGGTAACATGGCATGGTTTATAGGTATATATCAAAGCATACCTGAAATAGTTTATTTATTGGCTAAAATCACGGTCAAAATATTCATAGTGGAAAATGTTGCCTTTTCTCCTGGGTATTTCTGTACAATGCAGATCCAGCCACTAACCAAATGTGTCCGGTTTCCTTGAATGAAATACCGCAAAACACCAGTGCTGACCACGTATCCATGTCACTCCAGCATGATGTATGTCTGATCTGATTCTGCTGAGCCCCTGAAATGTTAAAAAAAAAAAGCAATCTACTAATTGTGGTTTGAATTTCATATTGAAATTAAACAAGGAAAGGGAAAACCTTTAGTGCGGTTAACTTTTCCCCTTGATGTACATATTCTAGAATTATTGGTCACATACACTTTTAGATTTGATTGCATGAAACGTTTTTGGTTTCACTTTACACGCTCGCCATTTGTATTTCTTAATCTGGGAAAATGATGGGGGCATTGATTCCCAATTGCAAACAGTATAATTGATAGTGATTAGGCACAAATCACAGCGCTTGAATTATTGATATGTTGCTTTTTCATTGTGTTAGTGTAATTCAGGGGAATACTCTTCTAAATGAGGAAATCATTAGACCAACAAAGTATTGTCTTGTGTTTCTGTATCATTAGTCTTCTCTACTATCGCATCTGTTCCATCTTTCAGGTGAACAAGTTTCACTGGGCAGCAATGCATTTGGAAGCGTAGTCAAGTAATGATGAACAAATACCAAGAATGGCTGGGGGGTTCTTACTTAGGGAAACATATGGACTTTTCATTTAAAGTATCTAGTGCTATGTACTCTTCTATGAAAAAAGGAGGGATCTGCACTTTTACTGATGCTATATTAAAGATTACTGTTATTTATGTTTATCTCCCTGTCTGGCTTGCTGTTCTAAATTTTGGTATTCAATGCCGTCTCTTTATCCTCTGTTGGCCTCTTCCCTCAATTCCTTCCAGCATAGTGTCCTGCAGCTTTGATAGAAATCTCATTAACCCTTTGTAAGAATGGGTTACATGGATCTGTCAGAAGATCGCAGGGACTGTAGTTTAACACCAGTTGGCAAAGTATAATGGGAGTTGTAATTGAACAACAGCTAAGTGACCATAGTGTTACCTGCCCTGATGCTGAATACCACTTCCTAATGGTTTATTGTTAAATATTGGGTTTTTTTGGGTGATTTTACAGCATCGTTGCCTTTCCAACTTGCCAGCTTTACTTTAATAGATTACGTTGCTCAGTTGGAATTAAGTCATTAATATTAAGAATATACAAGTTACTCTTCAACTGAATTTTGAATGCACGTTCAACAATAATGTACAAGGGAGAGTTGACAAGAGAGTTTTTGTTTCAGCTCCTGGACTTTACATTGTGATGGTCCAACCCATTGAGCGTCTGCTGCTGGAAGATCTTGGTTGGCCCTGTATAATGCATCATTAAATTATAAAGTCTCCTTACCTATTGAAATATACATCAATCGGGGACAGCTCAGCCCTTCTTGTTGGTTCAGAAACTTGTAGAGTCTGACTCTACTGACCATTCTACGAGACTAAACACTATTATTATATAAGTTATTGGTTTATATAGTGCCATCATATTCCACAGCACTGTAAAACAGGTAAACCGGACATAACAAATAGTATATAGCTTAATAATTCGAGTTTACAGTGACAAAAGGTGAGGAGGGCTCTGCTCAAATGGGTTTACAATCTAAAGTCACTTTGAAACATTACTTTGAGATATGACGATACCTAGAACGTGGAGGGTTCTTTTACTTAGATGTTTATAAATATGATTTATTATATGATTGCTATGGCCCTTGTCACTTTAAATAGTCATTACCATGTAGAATTGTTAAATAGTTACTGTGATAACTGTGATCATCAAAGCCGGGAGTGAACAAAGATGTCTTGCTTATGCTAAATCCACACCGTTTCTAATGTCGTTGTCTAATGGCATTGGCAAATCACAGGCTTTTGTAGCAATCAGTGAACCTCATGGAAGAACCTTGTGTTTCTTTTTCTTCCTCTTTGACACACGTGTGAGTTATCTCATGTTATGAAAAGAAGCCAGCGATCACTGATATTCCAGCATTCGAAATGCTTGCGGGAATTGAGCACCTCAGCAGCTCTTATTCCGCTCTTACGGGAGGATAAATTTATGAGTACTCTGTCCCTTTGAAACTCCAGCAGCAGAAAGCATCTGGTTTGTTTGCAACTACGCCAAGTCCCCATTAAGCTTTATGCTGCTAAGTGTTCGATACCATGCGAATAGATGAAATAATTAATGCTCACAATGTACTCCTGTCACTTAGCCACAATTTTGTTTAGAAGGTAAAACCATATTGTAGGTTAAACACAGACTAATGTCTGATGAAGTGATTATAACTCTATTTATTTCTAATGGTACTCAGCTGTTCGTATTCAAAGTGCAATGTTAACAAAGAACCATTTACAAACGTGTATGCTTTTAATTTAAATTAGCTTTGCTATTTGCATAGACTCCCTTTTAGCAAAGTGGTTGATTAGATTTCCACATGGAAATCGCTGGCATGGGTGGTATAAATGAGAACGGAGGTAGTTAAAGGAATACTGCTCAGATTTGTCACTCAGTTTGGCTTAATCTAAGTATGATGTTTTGAAGGTGCCATTGCTTTTTTTGTCCGGTTTTTCCAGATGATGCCCATATCTTCATGAAGTCATTGTAATGTGTTTATGAACACCTTACATGTCATTGGCCCAGGTTTTAAATGGCAATCGCACTAATGCATTTTGAGAAGAACGTGTCACAGAATAATGGATAAGGTTCTCACTCACATATTTATGTACAGAACGAATGCTGGCCAAGCAGTGGCCTCATTGGCACCTTCATTTTGGAAATGAAAAACACTACGCTTTAAGCTCCAGTTTTCATGTAATTCTGTCATAATTCTTGTACATATATATACCAGAATATTGTCTGACTTTCTGCCACAGTCATGAGCAGCCACTGCACTCACTTTTGATGGCACTAGTCTAAGTTTTGTCACAACCAAAAATCATAAACCCCTTAAAGAAAAAGTCATGCTAGTTCCTTTAGCTGCAAAACAGATGTCCTTGAAGTCTTCTAATGCCTTGCAAAGAGTTCCCGCATGGGCTGCTTGGACCCTTATCCTTTAGTCATCTGTCCGACTAGCTTCATCAGCACAGTGCCTGCAAAAGACCCAGCTGTGTCGTCCGACTGGTGTATAAAAGAAAAACCAAACTCCACACATTTATCTTGGGGCGTGTGTGTGAACTGTTTCCATCACATTATTATGACATCATAGTAACCCTAGTGATTCCTGTGATTTTAAAGTATGAGAACATCTTAAGAACCTTGAAAGGATCTGAATGTGGGCATATTCATATATATATATATATATATATCTCCATGTGTGATGTATATGTGTGTATATAAATAATATGCTCAAAATAAAATAGGCAAGCATACCTAATGCTCCACACTATGATGTGTTTTTAAACAATTTTTAGGTTTATCGCAAAAAAAAAAGTCATGCCCTGTTAAAACCTATATAACTTGCTTAACAAATCTTAAACTAAGAAAACTGAATGCCATTTTTATGAATACAGTTTGTGGTTAGCGGATAAAAGCAACCATGTGTAAAATACATTTAAATTTACCTTGGCTTTATAGATTTTCCTTTAAAAGGTACAGTTATGTGAAACCACATTCTAAAATCCCATCCGACGGTTTACACTGCAGACTTCTTACCATTATAATTATAAATATAATAATGTTATCAGGCCACCTTTTTGGACACAACAAGAATAAGATGTATAATAGCCCCAAGTACAACAGGGAATATTGCTAAAATGGAGAATAGCGCATACATGTGGGTTGCTTAAACATTCAAAGTCGTGAAGCTCCGTCAACTCCATTGCCCATTTCTGTTTTATGGCACTTTAGCCAAAACATAGTTTGCTTCACTGATCTCTGGATAACTAATCTCCACCTACCTGCCCCTTTTTAATGTTTTTTTGAAGTGCAATGTAAAATACCATGTTCTTTATTATATATATTCTTCATTTGGTTCTTTGGACGTGACAGTTAAGATGTTTGTCTCTTTAAACGATAGGCAGTGATGCATTTATAACAGTCTAATAAGCAAACGGGCCTGCTTGTTGTCATCCTTAGTAGAGGAAATAGACTAGATTTTGTTTTGATGAAGATAATATATTTTGTAATGTGTAGCTATGCTTGGATACATAGCCTTACCTTACAGTGGTTATGTCAAGGACTTTCTTTTAATATATGAAGATTGCTCCAAACTAGACTGCTCTTGATGTCCGATCGATATAATGCGTATGATTTGATTAGGAATAAAAATGTAGAAGCTTGTCTGCGATACTTATCTGATGAAATATTTAGAAGCACTTAAGGCTTCTCAGCAAATATGTTTATCTAGCCCCACAGGAGAGCAATGAAACTGGGTGTAGAGTTCTTGATTTTTTTTTTTTATTTTTTTTTTTCCCCTTGGGTAAATGCTTTGTGGCTTGCTTTACAATGTACGTCTTCCTAGAATTTTGTATTAATAACACTTACAGTACATTTACAAAGCTCGGCCACTGAAATGACAAGATACCCCGTTTTACCGGAATGGCTGGACAGATATCTTAGAACTTCACTTGCTTAGTAATTTTGTATACATGATATGTCACTTTCGCCTAATTTTTGTCTTGACAACAAACTGAGTCACTATAAATTGGCATGTATTCTGTGTTTATTATGACACTGAACTGTATGTCACTAGCATGGATTACTGTATAGCTCTTTGGGTTTACTGGGTACGCAGAAGAATGTCTGGCATTTGGGACGCTAGAAGTAGAACCCTACATGCTCTTTGTTTTCCAGTTTAAATCCAAGTTACTGGATGTTCTTATAGTCAGAAACAATTTGCAGATGTATGGTTTTCATAATTTTTAAGAAATATTGGTAATCTTTTGATATACCTTGGAGTTTCTGTTGCTATTACAGAAGATGCAGTGCTCAGATCATTGTCTAGTAGAGGTTTTTTTTTTGACGAATGGGACTAGAGTATTTTAAACTCATGGACAAGACTTCAGAATGCTGACATCAAGAGAGCAAAGACATTTACTGTACCCATTGTATTAGTGATTTTAGACTCTGGGGTTTACTCACTAATAGGAGAGGAGTCTTTTCGGGAAAGTTGTGGTTTCAACACCCTCATTCTAACAAGTGTGATTTTGAATTTCCTTTTGAAAACAAATCCACATATACTCCTGTGACCTGGAGAAATATTCTTGTGCTCCATAAATATACCAAGTGTATGGTTTGCTATTTTACTTTTCAGCAACTTTTCTATGAAAACAGCAAGCAACATAACACATAAAAGGATGGTGAAATTAGAAGTCTACACTAGGTGTGGTTGGGTTACCAACTGGATAGCTCAGGTGTTGGATATATATAGGATGGACACTGTACTGTAGAGAATGTCAGTCTTTCTTAGTTTGTTCAGTACATTCAACAGTGCATGATTCCCCCATCACTACATGTATCATAGGTGGGTCAGCCAACGTCCGTCATCCTGAAGACTGCAATAGTAAAAACAAAAATCAGTACACAAATATTTTTTTTCATGCTAATGTATGTTTTTTTATATTATTTCTATTCTAGTCCTACAACCTACGTCTTGGAAGATGATGAACCTCGTTTCCTTGAGGAAGTCGATTATAGTGCAGAGAGCAATGATGATGTTGATACCGATCTGCCAGATAACTCTGGTGACTTTGAACCATCTGTGGTGGAAGAAGAAGGATTTTCTGACTCTGAGGTCACACAGACTCACCTGCGTAAACAGTGCACTTAACCCCAAGCTGCACATTGTATTGTGGAAAACAAACAGCTTAATCAAGCTACTGGCAGCCATTAGCTTTCTATTCATTTCATTTATGTATATTTTTTTTCATTGGTGCTTTACATTTGTATATTTTAAGTATTGTGTGAATCTGATTTTGTTTGTGTTGCATGGATTTTTCTCAGATATTTTAATGTTATCCTTAAGGCTGAAATCTAAATAAAAAAGCCAAATGCTGAAATATACTATTGTCTGTCATGCAATTAATATACCGTAGATATTTTTTTTTATACTGCCAATTGGGTTTTATTTAAGTAATGTGAGGGATATTTATATATTGTATATTCAGTATCTACTCTCATCACAAACTATCTTGTTTTTGTGCGGTAAGGCAAATATGATTGCTGCAGGAATATGCATATCTGTATCTGCCAGCATTGTGGGGTCGGGACTAAAACTTAAACATATCAAACTTCAAAATAGGTCATTGTATTAACCTTCATGTTACTATTGTACTTGAAAATCATAAAGTAAATGTTGCTTGTATTATGTAAGAAAAAAAGTTTTAGCTTTTTCACACAGCAAAAATTACAATATATATATATATTTTTTTTAGGATTATTCATTTTAAGGCACTGTTTAATGTCCCTGACACCCCAATTAAAGAAGAATGCATTTTCTTTGATTGTTTTTCTTTGAGTGCTTTAATGTGCATTCTTCTAAAGGAAGAAACCAAACAAAACAGTTGCCTGACATAGAAGTTACAGCCATGTTGTTGCAGTTGCCCTTTTCCTCCGCGGTTTTACATCTGTAGCCACTAATTGGCTGCTTGAGGCAGCCAGTCGGTGAAAGGGAAACAATTTCATTGAAAACAATAGGAGTGTTTGCTGTTCATGTGCATGGAGCATTTGCCGCACCAGCACTGGAGCGTCGATAGGTACAGTATATCATGTTGAGAGGGGGATGTATTAAGCTTAACGTAAAATAGCTGATGAGTAGGCGAAAAGGCAGACGCATATAGGAGGGTCCGGCTGAATCCCCCATGCATTAGGAAAAGCAACGCCAAGAAACTTTAAAGTGACCACACAGGTATTATGTGCGCTGAGTATGATGGTTGGCGTGTCCCTTTAACTGTCCCCAAACTCTAAAACAGACATGTGATCCACAGATGACAGATCAGGAGTACACAGTTTTACTGAAGGTGTATGCATTCTACAATGCGTTACTCCCCTGGAGTAAGTCTGTTTACCAGGGATCAGTGCCGATGCTGTCATATTTGTGAACGTTTGCTTGGGTATGTGTGCAAACATATACAGGTAAAAGAAGCTGCATCCTGATGGACATTAGGCGGCTGGCACAGGGGGGAGTAGGTAAAATGCAGCTCTGATGATGGCTGTAAGGCAAGTAACTACTACTACTACTGTGCAACCGATTACTAAAAATGTATAAATGTAAAAAATCTTTATGAATCTTGGAAAGAATGTAACATATATGTTAGACACTTAGTATAAACTGATGTGCGCTTTATCATGGTGGTATCACGCACATCTTATTTTTTAATATGTATATTACCATACTGTATGTATGTATCAGTCTTCTACTGTTTATGTACACAGTGTAAAATAAATCTACCCTGAGATAAATTAACGAGATGGGGATCTACTACTCATCACTAGATATCACAAAAAACACAATTATCTGCATGTTAAATTATTAAATGTATTGCCTTGTTGAAATATGAATATAGCTTATGATATTTAATAATAACTTTAAACTGTAACTGATTAGTTATATGGTGTTCACTGGAATATGCAACCACCAGTGGATTATTGATGTTTTCCGGCTCGGACAGGTACCCTGTATGTTTGATGGGTTGGTATGGCCCTGCAGTTACTATGAAAATGAATATGAATGTGTTACAAATGTGTTTGCCTTCTGAAGCCTGCTGGAGCTTTATAAATTAATAAAGGCACATGTTTATACTCAATGCCACTTTACTGAGCAGAAGCAATGACATGACATGCAGCCATATTTAATGAAAACAAAAGAACAAATTACCAGCACTCAAACCCAAACCCGCAAATTTATGCATTAAATAAACATGTGCATTTAGTATTGTAAAATTATTGTAAGATGTTATCCAAAATAACTGTAACTTCACTAACTTAAAGTAGCTGCACTTGAGTTAATTACTTTCTATGCCTCACTCAATGAACCTTTAGTAGGAAGCACGAACCAAAAACTAGGTAGGGGTATTTGCATCATCCATCCATAAGCGTCATTACCCCATTTAAGAAATCCAGAACATTGTGGTTGAGCATTAAATGCATGGCAGCTGTCACTTAAGTATGCTTACAGAGTTAAAAACAGGGACGTACTATGTCTCCACTCAAGCCAGTGACATGAAATGTAGCTATATTTAGCCATACTTTTCAAAATTTGTTCTACTTTATTTATATATAAAACATAACTATGGAAAGTATTGGATACAAATGGAAAAGAACATTTCCCCAAAGGTTTAAGAGAGACATAATGGCGTTGAAATACACTACTGTTCAAAAGTTTGGGGTCACCTAGAAATGTCCTTGTTTTTGGAAAACATAAATTCTGCCCATTAAGTTGATCATAAATACAGTGTAGTCATTTTTTAATTTGTAAACGACTGATTTTGAATGAAATATGTTCATAGCACGGAGGCCCTTTATCAGCAGCCATCACTCCTGTGTTCCAATGGCACGTTGTGTCGCTAATCCAAGTTTAAGTTTAAAAGGCTAATTGATCATTAGAAAATCCTTTTGCCATTATGTTACACAGCTAGAAATGTCTTTGTTTTCCATGAAAACATCTAAGTGACCCTTTGAGCGGGTAGTGTGTGTCCTGATTTGTTTTTACTATTCTCCTGGTATAAATTACTCGATTCTTTAAATAAACGTACAGGATTAAGCCTTGTTACCTGTCTGCTAGTTTTTAGATTAAATGACCTTTGCATTTTCTTGTAAAACCTTGTATAATTTGAGAAATTATTTATATAAAGCATATCATTCTATTATTTATAAGCAACTGTTAACATCAAATTAGCACTTGGGCTACATCAAGTATCATCTGATAAGAAAGCAAAATGGTTGCCCCTTGAAGTCTTATTTTAATAGGTCATTTATATAGTTGCATAAAATGTTCTTAATGTTTGCATACTGCTGCAGGAAACGCTATTTAGACGGGGCAAAGATCTGAACAAATCAGTTCCTCAATCTGTATCTTAATGTCAGATATGATGTTATAGAAGATATTGTTAATGTCCTTCATATACCCTTGGGATTTCAGTAGTTGTTACAAGAGGTGCATCGCTCAGATTGTGTAGTAGTAGTAGTACTAGTAGTTCCTGCAGAAAGAAAAGTTGAGCTGGTCCTGTATAATGCTCAATCGATGAGGAGAGACTGAAGAAACCTGGCTAATTTAACTATACATTATACAGGGCCAACCTAGCTCAATCACTGTGTGACATGTGAATCTCACCAGGGCTCACCATTAAGTGAACCAACCCCTCTGCTTCATGATTTCTCTTCTAATTTCCGAAAAGTACTACTCTATTACCCGTGGGGATGCAAGAAACAAGTGTAGTCAAAGTAATACAATTCCTGAAGGACAGACCAACGTTGTCTTGACAGCTTGCACTTCACAGTTCTTGTTTCATGTGAATTGATATCTTTCTATAGAGACTACTACTACTACTACTACTACTACTACTACTACTACTACTGTATTTTAATGTTCAGCCATCTATGTGAAAAATCCACTATGCCACCTTTCTGCAGCTGTTGTAATTGCATACAGCTCTATCGATGGAACTTCACCTTTAAATCCATAAAAAAATAAAATAATTCTATAATCTATAAAACATATTTTCGGCATGCATTTATTTGTCCCTATCTACTTACAGTAAAATAATGATTTATAGCCAGCCAGTCTCCATTGCTGAGCTGCATCAAGTGCATGTACCGGTATATAAAATAATGCTACATTTATTACAGCCAGATGGGATTTCAGTTATGGGCCATATTTCAGTTATTATGTGACCGCTTAATGTATATAACATACTGGAAACGCTACTGATTATTGATAGTCTGATATTATTTATTGGTTTGTGAATTGTTAGACTGCAGAGATCATTGTTTAAATGTGTCCCATAAAGTACTTTCTGAGATGTATGGCTGAATTGTTATATACTTGTTAGAATTAGAAGCTTATCGTTCCGAAAAAAAAAAAACCTTTTCATTAAGAAAAAATATGCTACGGATAATGTATTGGGTATCCACAAAATCCACCTTTATGGACATGGATTTAAGCTACATTTTATCAGAACGGTTTGTTAATTATAGTTTGAAATTAGATGTGTGTGTGTATATATATATATATATATATACACACATATACTGTATCTGTGTATATCTGCACTTTCTGTGAGATTTCTTTAAAAATTATATTGCAATTATGTTATAATGCTGGAATCACAAACTAACGTTTAGAATAAAAACGATTCTATAAAAGAAAGTTTTTAGCGATTTATTTGCCTTTGAAGTTGAATTCATCTCACATGTAATAGCCCACACTATTAAAATAATGCTGTTATCCACACATTTAACATTTATAAAGGCAAAGGGTGAATGTAAAATATTAAAAGGACACTCAGAATTGTTTTGTTTTGGAACACTTTTTCTGTAAAAATAATAAGAGTCTTCGTATACTATTGTCCTAATGCTGTGATGTACATGATTATATGTCCAAAAACGATTTTACATTAATTATGAAGCTACAATAATAAAATGCTTGTGTTCTGATCAGATATAATTCATAAAGGAACCACAAAAAGCCTGGCTAGAAACACAAATACATGAGACCTTAATAGCTGTTGGAAACAACTCTTTCCAGGACCCTGTGAAGTCACTGTACTCTAGTGACATAATAACGTAGAGCTGCAGCTCGAGTACTGATTGGTCACTTGATGCCTAGTTATTTGGCGAGAGAGATATGTTGGAATGATTAGCCTGAAAAAATGTATCTTAATTAGATTAAGATCATACAAGGTCAAGGGCTAAATAACTATGAAAACCCAACAACAGATACAGATGTACAACAGACCAGCCAGATGTACAAGCAAATACAAAAATAAAGTGTGGTTCTATTCAAAAGAGCTTCCTGGAATTTATAAAGGCATTGTTGATGAGACATCTTGTCTTCTGATACCAAGGTATGTGTAAAGTATTTTTATTAAAATGTGCTGCCCTTTTTTTTGTGTGCCCAAGTAGTATTTAGCAAGGTAATCAGTTGATTCTTCTCACACCATCATCCAGAATTTTTCCCGTCTGCTGATATTTATGGAAATGATAACTGGTAATGATAATTTTTGATAACAGGATAACTTCAAAACAGATCATTTGACTGCTGTTATATTTCATAGTTATGACGGTCACGAACATCCAACAGCTGAAGACGTAAAAGCAGAGCAGTTTATTCAATTTACATTACTGCCTGGATTCTAGAGTCACTGTTAAAGTGTCATCTCACTGTACTAAAATTCCAGGGCAGTCTTTCATGAATAATGAATAATGTAAGAAGCTTAATGTCAGACATTGCAAGATTTTAGGAGCGTGTCAATGGAAGAAGTGAAATTTGCATTAGATGGTGACAAAGTGGTAGGTCATTTTCCAAATACGATATTTCATATTTCCGTTTACATACAGAACACAAGTGATTTAACTAATATAAATGTAAAAAATAAGAGTACATAAATCTATTTGTAAAGAAATAAAACAACACAGCGCTAAACCTATTCACCAGCTGCAATGTAACCCCTCATTACCCCTTCAAAGATATACCAAAACAAACAAAAAAGTGATTCATGTGCTTATAGTGATAATATAAAATATTGAACCTGTTTCTGAAAGCAAATTCCGTTTGATAAACTGGCTTATAAAAGGAGAGAAAATAAAACAAGGAAAAACATATAGTGTTGTATTCCAGAAATCCTTATTAGTGGTAATTATGCATCACATGCACTCACATTTGCCCAAAAGAAAGCAGACATTTCAGGGGATCTTGTGAGAAACTTCCTTATGTAGAGAAGACTTTTGAGACCTCTAGTATGTGCTCATAACAAGGTAAGAGTAAATGACAAAGAGCAACACAATAGTGAAATATTGTATGAAATATTCATTATTTAAATATGCATCACATGCACTCACGTGTAATCCAAGATTCAATAGGCCCTTCAAAAGTAAGGTAGGTGGATATCTTCTTTGTGGTGGAGTAACCTTCAATACACCCCAGGAGTAGGAATGAAGAAAAAACTTTTCTCTATCGGATTGCTATCTAAAAACAGGCAGGCTAGAATGGTTCTGTGAAAATTCCAGGTGGCAGCAGATTCTGTAGTGACATACTGGTACAGAAGAATAAGAGGGCCCTGCTCTCGGGAGCTAACAGTCTATTAAGATAATTTACAATCTGTGGAGTCTTTAGCCCCAGGAATGGGTTCTCCAATCTTTTCAGGCCACAGGCACCAATTCTTGGCAGGGAAATAACAGCTGAGCCTGGGGGTGCTTAGTAAGGTTTATATGGAGGAACCAAACAATTTAATGCGGTAAGTCAAAGCCTAAGAAAAAGCTGTATTTCATTGTTAGAACAGGATTGTCACCTCCTCTCTTAACATGTGACATAGATACACAAAAAATGAATTTATAGCCCATGTACAAAACCTGTACACAATGTTGGACTCAAAGGGCAGCATGCATGGGTATAGGGCAAGAGTTCATTTTCCCCAGCAGTAGAGAGGACCCTGGCTCTAGCGGCGAGAGGGTGACCTCCCCCTTCCCCAGAGCACATAACACATACAGAGCCTTTAATCCTTGTCATCTATTTTCAATCAAAGCAAGCATTGTTTATGGATAGGCTGTTTGAGTCTAGACTCTTAAATTCTTAATTGATTTAATGCAATTTTCTTCTCCCTGTTAACAAATCTAGACCACAAATCTTTGTCTTATGGGAGCCTGATCTGCATCTAAACAATAATATCACTCGACCGTAGATCTCTGTTTATGTGCATTTTGATCTTTATGAAATTGTAGGGCAGACCATAGACTTATATCAACTGCCCTCTGACTCTGTAGTACATTACCAGACACACGATGAGTATTTACATGCAATCCTGTTTAATTTATGGCTGGCATTTTACATAACAATGACTGGCCCATCAAAAATAATCAGAGCAATCAAGAATACATTCTAATGAACCAATGTATTTAAACCCCTTGGAGTCTAAGGAAGGCGATATTAGTTCTGTAAAATCATTTTCTTTTCTTTTTTTATTTGGGGTTCCTGTAACTTCCATTCAGTGTATTCCCTACCGGATAGTTTACGTCCCATATTGAAATTTTATAACATGACTAAGATAATCCTAAATCAAAAAAGTGACATTTACCACTTTGCTTATGGGAGGCAATGAAACTATTTTTATATACTTTTATTGTCTTACCAATTCTTCAGTGTGTTGTGATTAGTGCAGATGTTTCTCTGTTAACCTTCCAATATATCCAAGAGCCCGTTTTACTGCAAAAGTTAATGTAATCCATATTGGGGCGCTAGGGATTTCTTCTGTCTTTAGAGTTTTAGACTCCCAACTTTAGGATATACAGTAAGTGCTACAGTAAAATGAATTCACAACAATCCTGATTTCATGAGCAAACTGTAAAATCTTGCTATAGCCAAAAGAAGGGGCATCAGTAGGGATGGACTATTGAAATGTGCTTAGAAAAAAACGCAATAATATCTACTTACAATGATTTAGCATTTGGTGAACATATGTTCCAAATTAAATTATTATAAAATATTGATTCACGTTTATATGTCAAGAATCTACTAATCAAAATTACTTCCTTCTAGCATTTAAATGTATTCGATCCTAACATGCAGATGTTTAGAATAAGATTAGATTTGGGGAGAATTTGACCTTGGACTTCTTCTTTATAGGCAGTCAAAGGTCACAAAACGGTTGCAGGGTCCTATTTGTGTCTTTTGCCTGAAGTCCGGAAGAAGACTAAAAATTGGCTTTTATCTAAAAAAAAAGGTCGTAATGTGAATATGCAAACAGTGAGAACGGTTTAACCTGGTATAAGAACTTGACTGTCTTTTGTCAATGGTGGCATCCTCTGCAGTCTTTTTTTAGAGACAGACTGCAATCAATTTGTGTTGCATGAAAGGGTTCATACTGAACGAACCAACTCTGTTGGTAGTTTTGCCAACTGTATAATTTGATTCTGTCTAAAATGGGAAAAATAGCAGATAGCTGTGACTGGTGTTCTTCACCAGCGGAACTGATATCAACATTATTCCTTTGTTGTCCCCTAACTGTAGTCACTCATCATTGGCACCTACAATGCACTAGTAATATTTGGCTTTTATGGCATTTGTTTGTTTGACCACAGCTATGTTCCACTTAATATCCCCAAAGAAATTATATGTTTTGAGAAGTGAAGTTAGGGTTATCTTTTACCTTTTAAGTTATCATAAATAATACATCATTTAGTATGAATAAAGATATACAGTTTCATTTTTACTGTGGAGAAAATGTATTCTGACTTGGAAACTGTATGGGAAAATTGACTCTGGTTTTGGCCATTTCCAGATATATTTTTTAAAAGTAAAACTATAACTGGTTTAAAAAAATATAAACAATAGATTTTCTTTTGTATTTTTTTTTAAACCAATCCCCCTTACTAAACACATGAGCCACCCCACCCCTGCTTTGATGGTGCCTAAATGGTGGTGTCCAGTTCTCATTATCTCTCATTTTCTTTCCCATTTCAGCCCATCTCTTCCCTTTCTGTTTATCTCTCCATTTTCTCTCTCCCATCATTGCAGTCCTTTTCTGCGGCAGACTGGAATGCATGGCTGCTCTTCCATCGGCTGGCAGTTCAGTCTACCCCACAGACACCCCCCCCCACAATGAAATCCGCTCTAGGATGGCACCTTCCTTGCCTATAGGTGGCGCTGGCCCTGCCAAGAATTGCCTTGGTTGCAAGGCAGGGCTCTGTGCTGGGACCCTGCCAGATAGTGGTAGGCACATTTAGCCATGATTTGAAACAGTGTTCATTACACAATGGCATAAAAAGTTGTGTTGCACAATGTTAACACGCATGTGGGAAATGGCAGTCCTACAGAATTGTTATCCCCTATAATTTAGCCCTACCCCTGCGTCCTAAAAGCATTTGGATTAAAGTTAGATCTGAAACATCTGCCATGCTGAGTGGAAAAATGGGTCAGCTACTGAACTAAGTATCTGCTGATTTGAATCAGTCCTGGTGGTTTCTTTCAATGAAAGTTAATCTAGATATCAGGTACTTTGGGGTATTGTCAGTATTTTATATTGATCATTTTATTTAAGATAGTAAGGGAATTTAAACATGCATGAGATAGGCATAAAGATACCCTGAATATAAAAAAAGACCAAGGATTTTTTAAGGTTTGAGTCTTTACATCAGGAAATAAAGCCAGACTTGATGGTCCGCATAGTTATTCACTGGCCATCAAATTCTATTTATGATTATGGACCTCAATGAGTTTATCCACTAGTTGAGTGTAATCAGCCCGAAAGAGAGTTCAATGAATACCTAACATAACGTAGTCTTTTCCAGGTCCTTATTAATAAGGCTATCATGTGAACCCAACAGTGTGCCATATAGCATATCCACCTACAATACTTACCTATATTACTAAAGGTTTATTTGTTGGCAGTCACTATGATGTTTGATCAAAATATATATTTCAAATTGTGTATATTATTATTTGTATCAATGAATGGTATTTTCATGTGCTGATGGTTATTACAAAACAAAATATAATTTTTTAAATTAATTTGTAAATTGTTATAAACACATGGGTTGCATTCCAAAAACAATCCATTCTGCTTTCAACTGGTACTCCCACAGAATTAATGTCTGCTGACCTGACAATAAATGGAGCCGCTCTCTAGCTGGAAAAGAGAGTTAACACAAAACAGCAATGGAATCCTCTCCAGAGAGGAGAGGTTGTAAAACAAAACAGCGGAAGAAAAGGCACAAAAAAAGAAGATGATAGGTATCATAACACATGAGGGACTCCTCCAGAGGAAGGATTCATGCTGAATCCCAGCCAAGGCTTGTCAATGACTAATAGCAGCAATTAATCATTCTTTTAATAATAATATAGATAAATCTCAACAAAAAGTCAATATGTTGAATTTATTTAAATGCTACCATTTTGCGTTTTTGTACATTTGTTTGTAACATGAATATTCAAAAATTCAGGCCCATAGTTATAGGAAACAAAATTTTGTATAATATTCTATATTTCACATATATAATACCCTCCTTGCCTCCAACGAACACTGTCAATATTCTATGGAACATTTTACGGTTTATGACAAGACCGTACTGGCTGTGAAAATTGTCCCTGGCACTTTAAGGCCAGTGGCTGATAAATTACAAACATTTGGCCACCTGCTATTGTACATGCAACACTTATATATCAGCCACAACAGGAGTTCCCCTGCTAAAGGAGTACAACGGCTGTCTGTCACATATAGCCCCAAGCTGGTCTATAATATAATCTGCTCAATAGAATGTCCTTAACCCTTTATGTCTATGGAACCTATTTTTAAAATATAAGAGGTCTTAAATAACAACATTTATAAATAAATGTATATATAAACTACTGAACATTAGTTCAAGGAGTAACCTGATGGAAGCAAGGTGTAGCTCGTCCAAACATCTGTATAATCAAGGGTAAACACAAGGACAGGGACTGCAAATAAGAGCCCCAGTGTTTCCCAATTCCTTATCTATATTATTCAGGCACATTTTTAATCTCATTCATTACACAGGACAGTATTTTGCTTATCCAAATAATTGTTTCCCCTCCAGTGTCCTCTCTTTCCATCTGTTTAATGCAACTCCATACGGCCACTCCTCTCTTTATAAAACAAAAGTGTTTCTAACACGTTGAAACTTAACATTGCCCAAATAGTAGCATGCTAGTTGTTCTGGTTTTGTACATGTGTGAGTACATGTTTCTCTCATTCCTTGGGTAATTTCCAATACAGACATCCTCTTCCGTGATTCACCTTTCCATCTGTCACTGGAGGACGGATATACAGTATGTACCACAGTATGAGTGTCTTCTGATTGATGTATAAAGCAAACTGCAAAACATCAAGTGTCACTACAAAGATTGCATTCCTTAGCATATGAGTAATACAAGCATCTATGTTACACCCTGTTTAATACATACGTGTTTATATGTCTTGAAACAATATACGGTACTCAATTAGTTCCTTTATATATCTAAGTATTAAAAAAATACCAGGAGAATGACCAGCCAGGACCCAACATGTGAACATACAAAACCAATATTATACATGTGGTACAGAGAGTCCAATTTAACATCCAAATGATTCTAGGTGCATCTAACACTTACTAAATCATACTAGTAATTTACATTCTTATGTAAGTTTTGCTTATGGACCTCCTGCTGGCTGTGTATGACATCACTCTTTTCACCATACAACTGATGGCACAATGGTAGTTTCTTACTGCTGTTAAAATTTTGCTTTAGATCAGGAGGTCCACCATTGTGGTTCCCTGGACTTTCACTGCAAGCGGTATCACGAGACAATAATATAAAGCCCCATTTGGTAATTGTATCATAAAGCCTCCATTTTTGTGGGCATATATTTAAATGATGTATCCAATGGACTTTAAGCTTCCAATTGAGAATATTATTTTAAGTAATTTTAAGGTATTTATAAAGAACCGGACTGTAAGTGAATTTCTAACAAATAAAGTTCTGTCTGTGTGTGTACAGGGAACAAACTAGCATCTTTTTCTTTGCAATATGTGTTTCTTTGCAATATGTGTTTTATAACTTCTCAATTAAAACATAGGAAACAACCAATCTGTGCATATGCTATTAAATAGATTTTATGATACCCAAAATCAGTATAAATTTATATTGACCCCGTGAGACTACTTTACAATATAAGTTAGAGAACGGACTTTTAGCATAGATGTGATTTCAAATTAAAACTGTACTGCTAAACTTCAAATAACATGAAACTGGATTTTCAGTAAACATTGATATTTGATAGGCACATAAATGTGTACATTTATCAAATGTATAATTAAATAAATACACAAAAATTACAAATATTACAAGTAAATGTTTAAGACATCTCTTTTACCATGTCAACTTTGACAGTTTCACTCTGGGTTAAAAGTGGGTTAAATAATATACACAACGCAAGTAGCAGCAGCTTTTTAATCATAAATTGACAAATACTGGTATTTAAGTACTTTACACCTTATACTGCAGTACCTGTTTCCAGAACCATGAAAAACTCTGTATGTAATCAGTGTTGCCCAGATTGGCTATAGAGTATAGAGTAATATTAGCGCTCTGAGTTTTGGAATATTATCAGATCAAATGGGCATATTTTAAGAGATTACCCAGAGTTTAGGAATTCCAATAATCCTCCCTGATAGCCAATAGAATCGTTAATTTCTAACGATAATTTGTTTTCCCTTAGTGCTAACGGCAGCACAAGAGGGGTAATGCTGAACAATTCGGACAGGTGGAAAATTAATGATTTACACAATTAAATAAGCAATTAACCCCCTTTACTCCCCCTATAAAGGGAACTCCACCCCTAACCACAGTGTGCTATAACAAGAATAATAAAAAATGTAAGAGGGAGGGATATTAGTGTGCTGCCGTTAGGACTAAGGGAAAACAAATTATCGTTAGAAATTAACGATTCCCTTACGTCCTAACTGGCAGCACAAGAGGGGAAGTAGCTAGAAGATTACCTATGAGGGAGGGTCTTCCGGCTGAACGACGTTCAGAACAGACCGCCCAAAGGCAGTGTCTTCCGAACGTCTTAAATTTAGCCTATAATGGCTTATAAAAGTGGAGTTAGAACTCCAGGAGGCTGCAGCAGAAATATGTTGAATAGGGTTGAGGCCCATCTCAGCAGCCGAGGTAGCTACCACTCTGGTAGAATGAGCGCGGACAAAGGCGGGAGGAGGCAAGCCTTGAACTGAGAAGGATTCTCTGATGGCTTCCTTTATCCACCTGCTCAGGGATGGTTTAGAAGCAGATAAAAATAGGATACACAATCCAAACAGGAGGGCACCTGAAAAAAGTAAAATAAAGGTTAGCAAGCTAACACAAGGTCTCACACAGAGACCACCACCTGTCCAAATATGTCCAAAGGACAGAAAAAAGCACACTGTGGTTAGGGGTGGAGTTCCCTTTATAGGGGGAGTAAAGGGGGCTAATTGTTTATTTAATTGTGTAAATCATTAATTTTTCACCTGTCCTAATTGTTCACAGGAGCAGTAATGCCCCTTTTGTGCTGCCAGTTAGGACGTAAGGGAAGAGGTGTTAATATCAAGCAGGTAATGAAAAGGGCAAATTTAGGCACAAATAAATAAAAACTTGAAACAAATGTTCCTGGTACAGTGTTCAGCTATATTTTTGAGTGTTAAAACTGAGAACGTATAATATATAATATAGAATTATCTGTAATTCCATATTTGTGTTGGAGGTTGCATGTTTTGGCGATGTGACCTCTCTAGGAGGTACCCCAAGAATAGCAACTAACGAAAAGATGCATAACATTTGTATCACTTGATTTAATATGAACACTGTATTTCATAAACTACATCTGTGAAATAACACTAATATTTACACTGGCTTCGACTTACTGTATGGCTCCCTGGCATGCCACTTCTCGTTAAGGTGTTTGAGGAGATCAGAGATCTCCCTTAGAATGGCCCAAATACACTATGGAGCGATTTGCCTAACTGGCACAGCCTCTGTAGTGACCTAATTTCACGGCGCACACGCAGCATGCCAGGGTACAATGTCATTTTCATATGTTCAGCAAAGTAGATGGAACTGTGCAGGTAAGTGTCAGGGGCCAGCTGCGGCGCTGCCCTGGTCAAAGCCTAAGATATGTCTCTATTAATAATAAAGATTTTCTTGATCAGTTCTACAAAGGTATGTGTATACCATCCTTTCCATCAGCGTTAATAAATTTACCTTTTTTTAGCCAAATAAATTCTGTTGTTGGCAGAACTTTTTAGCAACACCTCATGCCTTATAAATGTCACATCATTGATCTTATACAAAAAAAGTTTGAACAAGCTTCAAAGTCCAATCTGATTTTGAAAAACTTTAGTAAAGTTAGTAGATCCTTTTCAATTCCCTGAACTTGGTTTGCTAGCCCTGTACAAGCCCAGCTATTGCAGAGAATGACGGAACAACATGCTCTCTACATCGACAGCCAGAAATTCCGATTATGAATAAAGCAGTGATGAAAGCTTCTGGATTTCAAAAATCACACCTCCTCTAATAAAAGGCAAAAATGTGTCTATGGCAATTTCACAAAAAAATGTACCAGACTTGTCTAGAATGCACATGAAACAACATGACAGTGAATGTGGCGTGAATACTAGCTTTTGTAATACAACAATTCTCTAGCTTCTGCTTGTTAGAATGTAGCTAGTGTGTCTATTCACTAACAACCAAGGTCATAGCCTACTGACACACCCTTTTAACTTTGGTGAATATTGATCCTGCAGGTGTGCTGGTCATATTAGTGGAAAATCTTCAACGGGAGACTGAATATTGTAGGGTACTGATAATTCTGCCCGTCCAGCCATCTCTTCCTGTCTTTTGTATCACGTACTATATGATCCTACAGAACAACACCAAGCGTTTGCAATATTTTATGTGTACATTATATGCAAATTATGAAGAATAATGTAATGTAGGCTAATATAATAATACAGAATACAGTCAGGGATTATTATCAATAAAGTTATAGCTTAAAAAAGCAAAGTCAAATTTGAGAGTTGTGTATTCTTGGCTTATCTTATGTGTCAATTAATTTTTTGGAAGGTGATTGTTTTACAGGACCGGGCACGGGGATAACATGGCAGACAAGCTTCTCATTGGACAGCATATCATTTAAATTGACCAACTAGCAATGGCAATGCCATTGTGGGATAATTATTCTTGACCAGTTTCAGCCCATATTTTGTGACCAAACCTGTGTCTTCACTCCGCAAGGGGTCAGACTCTAAAACCATGAACTGCACATGTTGCACATGTTTCTACAGGCAATTCATATATCTTAACATAAGAAATAACTATAATTTTCCTGTTCAAACAGTACATTTGTGAAATGTCTTTCCGATTTGTCCCATATTGTGCTCTGGTTCAAAATAGGTCATTGTTATTTTGTCCATTGCATTAGAATAAAAAAGGAAGACATGTTTTATAAATATCAGACTTTTTTTCCCCAGCTGGATGTTTTCCCTTTCCAAGTCTGCATCACTGTTATTTCTTATCACATTAATTTCTTGGTACATAAGGAATTATGCTAATTTTACCACAAATGGGATTTTTAGATGGTGTTGTGAGAGCTTTGTATGTAACAGTATATGTGGAAATAGAATTAGCTTGACATCATTCTAATAAAAAACAGCCTAACCAATGTTTTGATTTATGTGAACTCTTCCTTTTAACTGTTCATATTGATCCAAATGTTGATTGCATTATTTATTTTAATTTTAAACAATGGTACTGTGTGAGTCATATTACAGTATCTATAGCTTGTTCTCTATTCCACGGTTCCTATATAGTTACGAGGCCTCATACAAGATGTATTTCTATAACAGCATAGGTGTCAGACTTTATGGGGCATTAAATACACTTGGTTCTCCATAAAGTAATCCACTCCTTAGCTGTGTTTCATTTTAAGATGCATCCATACATTCTTACAGTCAAACAACTAATATCACTCACACAATTTCCAGCATTCACAGACATATAGACACAACTCGATAATACGAGATGGGCACTCACTGCAGTAGCATTATTCAGACCAGACACATAACTCACATCACAGACACTCCCACAACTCACAGCATACATACATGAATACAGCTCAAAGCACTAACAGAGAAACTCACAGAAAAGACAATTCTGACAGTATGTGTATTGCATTGCCGTATGTCAGCATAAGGGGCTAGAGTATGTCTGTGTTAGTATTTGGTGTCAGCATGAGTTCATTGTGTGAGCATGAGTGTGTATGTGTTAGTATATGGTGTTTGAGGTGAGATTTGGGTTAGTGGTGTGAGAGAGATAGTGTGTATGTGTGTGTATATATAAATATGTATGTATGAATGTATGCATAAGTGTATGGTGTTAGAGTGAGTGGGTGGTTTGTATGAGCGTCTGTTTTTGTTATTGGAGGATACTGCACACTGGCACAACTAACCCTAGACTAACCCCTGCTGAATTCTGCTGGTCAGCAGAGGCCCCAATGTTTTGTAGTGACTCAAAGTGCAGTGGCTGCACGGAGCTGACTCATATTATCAATCATCTCCAGCTGGTAAGCAGGATGACACAGACACCTCATTCTCCAGAGTGATGGGATTGCTGAGCATTCCCTTCACCAACTGAGTGTCTGAAAGCCAGAGGAGCCCGATGGCTATATGTTTGACACCCCTGCATAACTGACTTTTATGCTTCGGTAAAAATATAGTGTGTCCAAAATTATGCAAGAGAAGAAACAAAAAATAAAATATATAATGAATATCATACCAGCCGCTGAAAGAGAGAGACCGATTGACGCATTTCGCACCTCATGTGCTTTATCAAAAGCTAAAACCACAAGACAAAAGCAACAGTAATATAGCCATGTAATCACTTAGTGAAAATAAATAAACAAACACCTGTAATAGCAAAAAATAAATAAATCACCCAATAATATGAAATAAACAATTTGAAAAAACATGATATACCCAAATAATGAAATAAATCACAAATAAAAATATATAATACACCCAAATAAAGAGATAAATCACAGATGAAAATAAATCTAAAAGCAAACAATACCTTAATTAAAGAAACAGGACACATCATACCGAGAATTCAACCCCGTAGGCTTTCTAGTGGCCAGATTGAAAATCCGGTATACCTCTCGTTGGTTAAGAAGGGTAATAGCATTAACACCTCTAGAGGGAGGGGTCAGACACTCTATCCCCATAAAGGTGAAATCTTGTAAATTACAATTATTACACAAAATAAAATGATTGCCCATGGGTGAAGAAGAAACACCTGACGCAAAACTTAAAATATGTTCCCTAATCCTGTCCTTAAGTCTTCGTGTAGTACGTCCAACATATTGAATACCACATTTTTTACATATGATTTAATAAACAACATTACGTGAAGTGCAATTAATAAACTGCCTAATGTTACGGTTATTAGAAGTAAAAGAAACATCCTTACTAACATAGGGACAACACTTGCACACATTATGGCCGCCAGGAAACATACCAGAGCGATTCAACCAAGTGGATACCTTAGGCTGACTAATAAACTTGGTTGGAGATAGAATATTACCTAGTGTTTTCGTTTTTTGGGAACGTATTTAGCCCCTTTAGATAGGATTTTATCATAGATAGCATCTGATTTACGTATGCTCAAGTGCTTTTGTATTATAGATCTAATCTTTTTATACTGATTACTAAATGGAGTGGTTAAAAAACATAAAGCTAGGTTGTCTGGTTACAGTAGGCGACACAATATGGTCAGTTAATAACTCCATTTTTAGAGACCTTATCATATGCATTCATAATATCATTGTGTTTATAACCCCTAGACTTCAATCTTTCAATTAAATTAGTTGCCTGTTCTTCAAAAACCGACAATTCACTACAATTTCTTTTAAGTCGAATAAAATGTCCTATTGGAGTACCTCTTCTAGCATTGTGTGAATGAGCTCTTGGCATGCAAAATTGTATTGCCAACAACTTTCGTGTGATATGTTTTAGTAGTAACTAATGTATCACCCGCCGTAAGTTCCAAATCTAAAAAGGAAATAGTATCTGAATGTGTAACAAATGTAAAAACAAGATTTAAATCATTAGTTTTAACATAATGTACAAATGAGTGTATGGCATCAAGGTCACCTTGCCAAATAAATAACATCGTCTATATATCGACCAAAATATTTTATGTTGCCTGAAAATGGATTCGTAGAACTGAACAAAAATTGTTCCTTCCAAAAGTTCATGTAGAGTTTATCATATGAAGGTGCAAAGCATGCACCCATTGCAGTCCCCTGAAGCTGCAAATAAAACTTAAAATTGTGTGTAAGTAAAAATGTAAAAAAGGAAAATTACACACACACACACACACATATATATATATATAGATAGATAGATAGATAGATAGATAGATAGATAGATAGATAGATAGATAGATAGATACAGTGTATATACATTATATGTATATATATATATATATATGTGTGTATGTAATTGTCCTTTATATATATATATATATATATATATATATATAAATATTTCACAACTGACTTTTTCTTATAAAGATATTTTAGAGCTCCCCAGTTCACTATATGCACTATATGCAGTAAATTGAACACGTGCAAAATGTTTCACATGGTATTAATTTCATTGTCTGATAAGATTAAGAATTGTGTTGATTTATGATTACTTTATTTCTCAATGGCTTTAATGCAGGCAGGTGCTGTAGATGAACATTATCACTTAGCCAAAAAAGAAAAAAAAGGAATTCAAAGTCACTAAAACTAAACAATAACACTTGTCATTAGGTGCTAACCATGTAATCCAGCACATAACAAGAAAGTATGATGTCAACAAGCCAACACTTATTTCCTGTTATCAGTCCCTGGCCAAGAGCAGAATTTATTTACGGTTTATATATATATATATATATATATATATATATAATTAGAAATGCAGTTTTGGTGCTCAATATATGGAACCCATACTTTAAAGAAAGATTTTCAAACAAGTGCTGCCAAATGAAACGTAGAAGTTGTATATTTTGTGTTTCTCCCCATGATGGCTTGTATATCAAAGACAATATGACACAGGAAAAAACAACTTATAAATATAGCAGATCTCAGAGGCCCCATGTGTAAAGTAAAGGGCTTACTAGCAGGCATGTGATTAGCAGAACCTCATAATATAAGCAAAGTAAAAATGTCTTGCCAGTAGGTCTTAAATTTTATCCCACTTAAACATGCAATGTATGTTGAATTAACATATGATAATCTCATAAATCAAGATTAACCACATTTAAGTGATTTTGGAATTGTTCAAGAACCATGATATTTAAATCGGGGTCTATTTTAATTTAAAAGTTGCAACCTAAAGTATTAAGTGGGCCTAACATTCTGGACATTGAGTGGTATCTTCTCACTAGGTTTTGTTTTACATACTTGCAATCTGTTTATCCTATGCAATCTATTCAAATGCTGCTGCTAGGCTTATCTTCCTGCTCTTCTTCTCCGTCCTCACATTACATTTAAAATCCTTATACTAACATACAAAGCTCTCCATAGTACTGCCCTCCCATAAATTTGTACTTTCATAATAAAATACTCTCCTGCTCAATCTCTACGCTCTTCCCATGGAGGGTGAATATTTATGTTCCGCTTGTTTGTTTGGAACCATAGAAAATGTATGTCTTTAGTTTTCAAATATTTAAAATTAAACTTTTAGGAAATTCTACAAATATATATTTTCTTGTTCGAATATTATAGTATGATCAGGGGAGTGATGTGCCGGGAGGCAGGGGGGCAATTGCCACCCAGTCCGTGGGCCGGCACACTGAGATGCCATTGTAGCCGATGCGGCTGTGAGTTTTAAAGTGGCCGTAAGACACGCTAGCCGCTTTAAAATCATTAAGCGGCCGACGTGCCTGCACCGTGCCGCCCACTGCCTCAGTGAGGCTCTTCGCCCCCTCTTTGAAGACGCTAAAGAGGGCGGCCTCACACAGAACAGGTGCTCATGACAGGGAGAAGAGCACGTTGGAGGAGAGTGGTCTGCAGGGAGGGAAGGCAGCAAAAAAGTATTAAAAAAATGAAAAATAGTTGGGTTGATAGGTGGAGGCGGACCCATATTCATAGGGGGCTGCCTTGGGGGGGTGTCTGGGGCATCACATAAATCAATCCACAAAGGGGGGGTGGGTGGCTGTGGGTAATACACAAGGGTACATTAACCAGTACAAAAGGGGGCATCAATACACAAGAGACATCACATGGGGCTGGGGACATCACATAACTCAATACACAAGGGTGTTTGGGGCATAAATAAACATGGGGCTGGCTGGGGGCACAAATGCACATGGGGCAATACACAAGAGTGTTGGGGGAATACATTGAAACCAAAGGGGGGCCTGGCTGGGGCATCAATACACATGACGGGAAACATACTGGAAACAAACCAGTATGCTTTGTGTAGATTAACCCATTCTGATGCGGGTGTCCGTGTGGCGGAACCTGTTCTGGTGTGTGTGGTGTGTTGGTGTGGCAGAGCCTGTCCTGGTGTGTGTTTGTCGATGTGGCAGAGCCTGTCCTGGTGTGTCAGAGCCTGTACTGGTATGTGTGTTTGGTGTGTCGGTGTGACAGAGCCCATCCTGGTGTATGTGTTGGGATGTCTGTGTGGCAGAGCCTGTCCTGGTGTGTGTTTGGTGTGTCGGTGTGGCAGAGCCTGTTCTGGGGTGTGTGTTTGGGTGTCGGTGTGGCAGAGACTGTCCTGGTGTGTGTGTGTTTTGGTGTCGGTGTGGCAGAGCTGGTTCTGGTGTGTGTGTGTTTGGTGTGTCAGTGTTGCAGAGCCTGTACCGGTGTGTGTGTGTTTGGGTGTTGGTGTGGCAGAACCTGTCCTGGTGTGTGTGTTTGGTGTGTCGGTGTGGAAGAGCCTGTCGTGATGTGTTTGGGTGTCGATGTGGCAGAGCCTGTCCTGGTGTGTGTGTTTGGTGTGTCGGTGTGGCAGAGCCTGTCCTGGTGTGTGTGTGTTTGGCTGTCGGTGTGGCAGAGCCTGTCCTGGTGTGTCAGTGTATCAGAGCCTGTACTAGTATGTACAGCACGTACACGGAGGGACGTTGCGTCGACACGGCACGCTCACAGCAGTCGCATGACGCTATGCAAACCACTGTGGCCCACAATGCGTAAGATCGGCAGCCAGGGCAACCGCGATCACAAAAGCCCTTCTGCTTACCTGTGGGAGGGTCTTTTGTACTGCACAGAGGAAGCGGAACCCAGCAGAGTCACGTGAATGTACGTGACATCACATCTCTGCTCCAGAGACTCTGCTCCAGTCCTGCTTCCTCTGTGCAGTACAAGAGAACGCAGAAGGAGGCCACGCCCCCCTGCTGAAGCCTGTGAGTGGCATTGAGAGAGTTGCAGTGCAGGTAAGGGGGTGGGGGAGGGTGTTTGAATGAGTATGTGTGATTGCGGGAATGAATCTGTGAATCAATGAGTATATGAATGAATGAGCGTGTGTGTGTGTGATAGCATGGATGTGTAAGTGGAGGGGCATGGTACAGGGTGGCTGTAAGTGATGTGCAGACCCCATACTGCTGGCAGCATCAATGCACAAGGGGGGCAGCTAGCCAGGTTTCAGCATGTACTGGCTAACTTGGCATGATAGGAGTGTGATTGCTAACAGCAATCACAGTCCCATCATGCCTAGGTTCCAGCATTTACTGGCTGTTAGCAATCACACTCCTATCATGCCAAGTCATATTGTTGAATTTTTTTGTCCAATTGCGGTGTATTACTTAAGTGTGGTTAACACATCAAAATTAAAAAATAAATACAAAAACAATATTAATTTATATATGATTGTTGACAGCAATCACACTACTATCATGCCCAGCCAACCAGTACATGCTGAAATCTGGGTATGCCTGAGATTGCTGTCAACAATCATCATATATATATATATATATATATTAACATTGTTATTAAATTTTTTGTACAATTTTGGTGTGTGACTTACTTTTATTAAAAGTGTGGGATTTTTAATTATTTTTAGAGGTGGGGTGGGACCATTTTCGGTTTCGGCTAAGTGAACCCTGATTTTTCGGTTTTGGTCCAGAATTTTCATTTTGGTGCATCCCTAGAATAAAAACAATTTCATTTTTACTTGTAGTCACAAAACTTTCTAGGCCCAGAAATCAGTGAGAGGAAAAGTAAAAGTTTTGTGTCATTTACTTTATTTTAATCTGCAAATCTCATTTTCTCACAGTGAAAAATGAGTGCGGCCCTCGCACGTATACAATTCTGATGAAGTGGCCCAATGCAGAAAAAACCCTGACACCCCTGACCTAAGCCCTTCGCTCTGTGACTACGCTACAGTCTCTGCATAGTGGGTGCATCGCCTGTGTTGTCCTAGGTCTCGCATAACACTGTCCTGGTGTGTATGTTTGGTCATCTGTTTCCTGGCACTTTAATTTCTGCAGGAATAAATTGAACAAATGTAATTTTTACTTACCCAGAGATAAAACGCCCTCCTGAATTTGTAGTCACTTCAGAGGGCAAAACAAGCCCCAGAAATCAGTGAGAGGAAAAGTAAAGGTTTTATGTTGTTTACTCTATTTCGATCTGCATATTTTATTGAAAAGGATTAGTAGCATTAAATTGTGGGTTCAGGTATCCCATGTATGATGACCTTTTTTAGTGTACTGATTACTCCCAGTCCCATCACATTACATCAATATGCGTTAGAAAATCAGGAGAAAATGGGCATGGATGGTGGGCTGATTTGGTGGGCAACGGGCCACTTGACTAGACTTGCCCCCCAGGCCTTGGGCTGCCAGCCCTCCCCTGCCAATTAAGATTATATTAATATATGTAGCACCAGTTTTCTCACTAGTATGGACAAAGGGAGTAAGAAGAGTAGGTTATTATTATTATATTCCCTAGGACGTGTCCTTATATTATCCAGTGTGCCAAATGATATTAAAATAATGATGTAATAAACAGAAACTGTGTGTGTTTTTTAGACAAGCTGTTATCCATAAAATAGTCTTGAAGGCCAATCCATCTGTCACCTTCCATCTGATACTATCTCTGCTTCTTAGTCTCCCTCTTTTGTGTTTATTCCACAGCCCTTCTGCATAACTTGTACTCCTCATCCCTTTTGCAACTTGCTGCTAACTTTTCTATTATTGCTAACTAGAAAACAATGTTTTCTGTGCATAAATCACATGGTATTCTTGGAATCATGAAATAAGTATTTGCTTGTTAAAAAATGCAGAACACTTAAATATGAATTGCTGCTCGGTGCCCATGTCTTTTTAAACAGCAGCAAAAAATATTTATGATAATTTAAACTTTATGACCTTCTAAATCTCCATTTCTTTGTTATTTAAAGACACAGACATAGCCACGCATCCCTGTTTATATATATATATATATACACACACACTCACTGGCCACTTTAGTAGGTACACCTTGCTAGAGTCGGGCTGAACCCCCTTTTGCCTTCAGAACTGTCCATATGGACCCCCAGACTGATCCTCCAGTCTTCTATGTCGGCGGACAGACACCCGACCGCCGGCATCAGAGACTCTAACAAAAGCCCCCGATGCCCGAAGTGCCTGTTCTTGCCGGGACCTGGGGTTGTGACACAGTGGACCACCTACTGATGACAGCAGACCACAGACCAACATACCAGACGACTCACTGAAGTCAGCGGGACCACCTCCTGATGTCAGTGGACCATCCCACACGCAACCCTAAGAGGGGGCATGTTCCCAGCTATGCCAAAGACTGATTAAGGTCTACATCAAAAAAATAGGGTAGACTAGATGGGCTGAATTGTTCTCATATGTTTTTATCTAGGAATACTGGACTATCCATTGTTTGGGAAATGCATAGGGGGCCAAAGCCAGTTTGATATTCCTTATGCATCTGAAAAAATAAAGACCACTCACCATTCTTGTTTCCTTAATCTTAATGTACAGAATAGAGCCGCCAAAATATTGACAACTCAATATTAATTGCTGTTTCTTTTATGGGGGCTATAGGCAGTAGGTTGTATGGGCTATGGGCAATCATTTAGGCTGCTCTGTAACCGATCACTAAGTGTGAGTTTTTTGACATTATCGTAAATGTTAAGACTGTAAGACATCTATTCACCATATTTTACTATTTTAAAATTATTTTTTCAGTATATTAGATTAATTCGCAAATGGGGAATTAATTATATTTTGGAATTTAAAAAAGCTATCATAAAGGGAAGTATTCTATTTCAGGTCCATGATGGCGGTGACATCTTGTGTGCCTGCAAACACTGTGCTCTTTCTGTGGCACATTTCACTTGGTAAACAACCATTAAAATTCTGAGCAGATATACACAGCTTACAGTGACTCTTCTTAAACAGAAGCATTCTACACCATCTGATGGCATTTAATAAGAAGAACAATAGTGATAGGATTGTTGCAATATAATTCTTAAAAACTTTTAGCACACAAATAGGTGTTAGAAAATATTTTAATAATGGAATGTGAAGGATATCTGACCTCCATGGCAATTATCAGGCACAGTAGTTCCATGCATCATTTGCAACCAGCAACCATTAAAGGTTGCAAAAAAGTAATACTATGTTACATACACATGTATGTATTCTATTTCAAAGACACGGATAACTACTTCAAACAAAAACATATTGTTTTAGTCATTAAGCATTTTTTTCCAGAATATGTATTCAGTACATCCAAAGACCTCTGGGTGTCAGCAAAGAGCATGTAATGCCTAACCACCTTTTAAGCAAAGTGTGTGATCCTTTATTGTTTTTTCAAAAGGATTTAGACAATTATTAGTATTGTAATATGTTATGTTCACCATATTGGTAAATATTTTACATATAGTATAGTCCATATAGTATGAATTGTAAAATCTTTGTATTTTTAACATGTCCAGTTCTTAGCAACCTGGCTTATCAAACCATGAGAAGTGTTATCCAGATCAAATAGACTAAAACATCTTCTCTCCATTGGTATTTATTTCCTCGTGTGTATCTATTTAAATGTGTGTAAGAACTTCTGCTATATGAGGGACAAACAATGGTCAGCAATCTGAGCCTAGGGTCTAGCTTAGCCCTTATGGGACTCATCTCTAACGATTTGTGATTGTCTCTCACTGCTCAGCTTATATATGCATGTCCTTTGCCTCTAAAGACTCTATCCTACCAGAGGATTATCCATTATGAACCAGGGGCCCCAAGATATTGGGGGCTCAGTTCCGTTTCGGATATTTTGGCCTATACACCATCACCTGCTGAATAGCAGTAGCAGAACCGTGCTGCGTTTCATTCATTGATTTCCTACTGTAAGCATAAGGATAGTACACACTGATGGGCAGCACTATATGTATATGTATATGTACTGGCGCAGCATGTGAAATGTATATGTACTTAGAAGCAACTGCCAAGGGGCAATTTTAAACTTGTTACTTGTCTTAACGGGTCCAATAGTGCAAACACGTTTACCACTATTAACCTTTTTGGGTCAAAGCACGAAAATTTCCATGAATGACCAATATTTCCCAAACTTTGTTTTAATTGTTGAGACCCCTGTGCCTTTATGACATCAAACAGTTTGGTGCAGCTTTGTGTAAAAATAAACATGAGATTGGGGGTAACTGCTAAATCCCATCATTAATTCTGATAGATAGTGATTTTTGATGACCCCTATCTGGTACAATGTAGGCGTTACATAATTTGGAACTCTACTGGTGTCTCTACGTATCTCCTAGATGTCTATAAAATCGGCCACCTATATAACTGTAGGTCCCCACTTGTACTCTTCCTAACACTACTCCTTGTCTCAACAGCATGGCTGCACACAGTAAAAATGTGGGTTGACTATGGATACCTAACTTCATGTTAAATAATTAGACTATAGTCTTCTTTGAATGTATTGCTATTCATTTGCTATCTATATAAATATAATATCAAGTATTTCGTTTGTGAGAAGCACCAGTCAATAGCTGGTTACTTGCCTCTGCAGTAAAAAGTAAAGCACACAGGAAGTAAACCTTACCATAAATATATGTACAAAAAAACTTTGCCAGAGACAACAATGAATCTTCCCCCGCAAACAGTGCACTCCATCAACGAGCACTTTGGTTCGGATTTATTTTTAAAGCCTCCCTGCGTATATAAAAAGCAACATGCACGCACTAGTGAGTCAGATTTAGCTGCATTTCTTTTATCGGTTGTCATGCTCACAGCTATCGACGTGAGAGGCCACCCCAGCAACGCCAGAGCTTGATTGTTGGAAGGCTTTAATTTCTGTTCAGATTTGCGTAAGAGGAGGGAAGGAACATGAGGAGACACAAGAGGTGGGGGCGCGAGTTTGGGGGGGTTACAAAGGGGAGGAAAGAAGTTGGTAGCCAAGGACAGGCATTCAGAAAAGCTCAAGATCTCTCTGATTCATTCGTAAGGCAGAAATCAGCTACAGCTAAAATTGTGCTGGGCATTTGTTTAGATTGAATAGGAAAAGATGAAGTAGAAGATTGTGACGTGAAATGTGCCAACATGCTCAATATGCGCAAATGGGATGGCAAGCATTTAATTACTGCTAAATCCCAACATAACTTCTGATAGATACTGGTTTTCCATTGTCACAGAAGTAAAATGAATTCATCAAAAGGAAGGCCGCCTTGATGCAATTAATTGTTTACACACCCCTCTGTATAAGAATGGGATTAGAGACAGAGAGGCTACAGGGGATGTTAGGTATAAGTGAAGAAAAAAATTCCATATCCACACCCCTGCCTTAAGTGGTTTGTTCCATAGGCACTTCCTGTCTGAAGCTTGAAGAAGTCATATTTCCTGCGCCAGTGTGTCTATTTTAGAGACACAAGAGAGAGACTGCCTTCCTTGGAGGGCTGGATTAACAGCAGAGAACATGGAGTAATTGCTCCAGGGCCCCAGCATTCTGACTAGTCCATACTTCTCACCTGTCTAAGAAAGCACCATTGTGAGTGTAGTAGAATGTGCAAATGGTCATTTTTATAAGCAAAAAACACTATGCATGATTAGAAAAAAGTAATGAGTAAATAGAAATGAACCAGTCACTTATACTAACACACAGTTGCCCCCCAGGCCGCCCACTGAAGTAGCCAATTCGACCGTGCCAGGGCCGTCTGTAATGCGCGGCAAAAGCCCGCAGCACCCGCAGTGGGCCGGTCAGTCCGTGGGCCGGCACACTGAGATGCCATTGCAGCCGATTAATCAAAATCATTAAGCGGCCGATGTGCCTGCACCTCCAGTGCCTCGGTGAGGCTCTTCGTCCCACCCCCTTTGAAGATGCTCAAGAGGGCGGGCACACACAGAACAGGTGCTCGTGACAGGGAGAAGAGCACATTGGAGGAGAGTGCTCTGCAGGGAAGGAAGGAAGCAAAAAGGTAAGTATTAAAACATTTTTCAAAAATAGTTGGTTTGATAGGTGGAAGGGGACCCATATTCAAAGGGGGGCTGCCTTGGGACAACAATTAAATACAAAAAGGGGGTGGCTGGGGGGTATAAGTACACAACAGGGTGGTTGGTGAATCACATAAATGAATACACAAAGGGGGGTGGGTGTCTGGGGACAAGACACAAGGGTACATTAACCAGTACAGGCCTGGCTGGGGCATCAATACACAAGGGGGGAAACACACTGGAAACAAAATGCTTTGTGTAGATTAACCCATACTGATGCAGGTGTCCGTGTGGCAGAGCCTGTCCTGGTGTGTGTGTTTAGGTGTCAGTATGACAGAGCCTGTCCTGGTGTGTGTATGTTTGGGTGTCGGTGTGGCAGAGCCTGTCCTGGTGTGTATGTGTGTTTGGGTGTCGGTGTTGCAGAGTCTGTACTGCTGCGTGTGTTTGGGTGTCGGTGTAGCAAAGCCTGTCCTGGTGTGTGTGTTTGGCTGTCAGTGTGGCAGAGCCTGTCCTGGTGTGTGCATTTGGTCATCTGTTTCCTGGCACTTTCATTTCTGTAGGAATAAATTGAACAAATGTAATTGTTAGTTACCCACAGATAAAACACCGTCCTGAATTTGTAGTCACTTCAGAGGACAAAGGCCCAGAAATCAGTGAGAGGAAAAGTAAAGGCTTTGTGTTATTTACTCTATTTAGATCTGATTACTCCCAGTCCCATCACATTACATCAATATGCGTTTGAAAATCAGGAGAAAAAGGGCATGGATGGTGGGCTGATTCAGTGGTGCAACAGGCCACTTGACTAGACTTGCCCCCCAGGCCTTAGGCTGCCAGCTCTCCCCTGCTAACACACATGCACACACACCTTAACATGCTCAGAATCTCACACTAACACATACATCCAGTCACTCACATTAACACAACTAGACATTCAACGCCAACACATGCACACTCACTCATACTAACATGCTCAGACACCCACACTAGCACAAACACAAACACAACCAGACACTCACACCACCACAACCAGACATACTAACACACACATACACTTAAACTTAAACAAACCCAGATACTCACACAAACACTCATCCCAACACACATCCATACATTCACACTAACATGTCCAGGCAGTCACTAACACACATCCAGACACTAACATACACATCCAGACACAAACAAAACCACACACTGACACTAACACAACCAGACACACTTACACACATGATACAGACACTAACTAAACCGGACATAGTTACAAACCCAGACAAACACATACTCACATTAACATACCTAAACACACACATGCAATAACATATCCAGACACATACACACTAACATCCTTAGACACATACTTACACTAACTAACCAGACACACAGAGACACACACACATACTTACACTAACATACCCAAAGACACACTCCAACATACCGAGACACACGCACTAACGTACCCAGATACACACATCCACTAACATACCCATACACAAAGACATACCAACATACCCAGACACACACAAACACACTAACATACCAACACACGCACACTAACATACCCAGAATCTTTTTTTATTATAACTATCATAAAACATTGTAAGCTTGCGAGCAAGTTGGTTGTTTTGGGGATGAAAGGTTATATTTGTGAGGTGCACAAAAAATTTACATCTATTGTGAAACCAGCCAATTCAATTTACCCTCATCAAACCATATATACCGTATTTGCTCGATTATAAGACGACCCTGATTATAAGACGACCCCCCAAAATCTGAATATTAACTTAGGAAAAAAGAAAAAGCCTGAATATAAGACGACCCTAAAGGAAAAAAGTTTTACCAGTAAATGTTAATTCATGTAAACTATTTTTTTTAATAAAAGCTATGATTGAGAAAAATATTTTTTTTTTGTTTTTATTTCTTTTATATTTTCTATTGTATTTTCCAACCTGTCCCCCAGTTACGCACATCTGCCCCCAGGCTTGCCACACCAATATGGCACTGTGGCCCATATGCCTTTAAACCCTCTATATGCCACTGTGCCCCATGGTATGCCTTTTGACCCCCTATGTGCCACTCTGCCTCCAGAAATGCCTTATACCCCTATATCCCATTCTGGCATTTAAGGGGTTAAAATGCATATTATGGGGCAGAGTGGCATATAGGGAGGTATAAGGCATTCCAGGAGGCAGAGTGGCATTAAGGGAGTTAAAAGGCATTATATAGAGCACTCTGCCTCCAGAAATGCCTTATACCCCTATATGCCACTCTGGCATTTAGGGGGTTAAAAGGCATATTATGGGGCAGAGTGGCATATAGGGAGGTATAAGGCATTTCAGGAGGCAGAGTGCACTATTAAATGCCCCCTTAACGCCACTCTGCCTCCTGAAATGCCTTATACCTCCCTATATGCCACTCTGCCCCATAATATGCCTTTTAACCCCCTAAGTGCCAGAGTGGCATATAGGGGTGTAAGGCATTCCAGAAATGCCCTACACACACACACACACACACACACACACACACACACACACACACACACACACACACACTTACTTACTTACCGGTGCTTCCAATTTCCTGCTGTATTGCCGGGGCAGCGGGTTGACGTCTCATTCCGCGGCAGCCGGAAGGAGGTGGAGTTGGCAGCGGGGGTTTGTATGCGTCCGTCGCAAATACCTTCCCCGGCTGTCAGAGATCAGGAACTCTGGAACTCTGGGAAGGTATTTGCGACGGACGCATACAAACCCCCGCTGCCAACTTCACCTCCGGAAGCACCGGTAAGTGTGTGTGTGTGTGGGGGGGGGGGCGACGACAGGAGGATCCAGGTCCCCTGCAGCGGTGCGGGGGATCTGGATCTTAGTCTCCTAATTAGACCTCTATTTGAGGTCTGATTAGAAGACGACCCCGATTATAAGACGAGGGGTATTTTTCAGAGCATTTGCTCTGAAAAAAACCTCGTCTTATAATCGAGCAAATACGGTATTTTGAAAACAAGACACCCCAGGGTATTTCAAATGCTGGTATTTTAACTCTTTTCATGCCAGGATTTCTGGGAAGATACAGTGCCAAATTTAGGACTTGCTCACAAAAATTATTTATTTTTTACATTTTTGGACATATTTTGTTTGGACTGAAAATTCCCCTTATGATGTCATGGTGACATCACTGGTGTCGTTTTTATTTTAAAATGTTCTTAAATTTTGATTTATTTTTACATTTTCCTTTCCTATTGGTCATTAGTTTCACACCCTTACCCACCCGATGTGCCGAAACAGGACGGTGTATGCTCAACTGGAGCTATGTGATACTGATATCACATTGTGACTGCTGAAAATTGTTTTCAATGGCTTCAAATAAACATAATTTTTTATTCTACAATAGAGGCATATGTGGATTCTATGAAGTCTGTTTACTAAAAGATACTTACTTAAAGTACATTTCAGTACTACCTCACCCTGTGGATATAATTATTTTTGGAAGAAAGGACTTGATCCTGTTGATATAGGTTATGTTTACTTCCAACTGTGCTACTTGTTATAGTAGCTTATTTTGAACTTGAATCTATCAGGATGCCAGCCTTACTTATGTTCAAATCAACATGTCAATAAAGAACCAAGCTCCTTAGAGGGTATTCAGGTATGCATGGAGTTCACATAAGACAATTTATCCTTTTGTTTATGTAGCCGATTTATTGCCTTTTTCTCCTACTGAACCAGTATGTTTAAAGTTTAAACAGTTTTAAATTGTAATTTATTTCTACTGCCCCCTATTGTAACAGCTCTATGACTATAGCTATAAATGTGTGTCTATAATTTGTTTCACATACCCACCATCTGTATCCAACTGTATGCATTCTATATGCATTCTAAAAGTTTGCTAAATGGTTATACATTTACAGCTCCTGTAAGCAACCATTTTTAAATATTGAATTGAACAAGTCCAGCCTTGGAGTAAATATTATAAATAAATATTGAAAACTTCCAATTTTGGGGGTTCTTGTCATTCCTCATGTGTGATAAATAGATAACATTTTTTCATAATGTCTTCTAAATAAAAATATTGCACAAAAACATATTTATCCATTACTTATCATCCTGAAAGATTGACAAAAGCTGTCCATTTGTATCCTATATCTCAGATGCTGGTATCAGTTGCACCACTGGCAACAAATGGATGTAAACTTCATTTGTTAAATGTTCTGCAATCAATAAATGCCTAATCAGCAAATCTATAAACCATTTTCCTGCTTATTTTTTTTTTTTTTTTTTAAAACATGAAAATCAAAGTGGATTTGTACATTACTTGGTGATGAGATAAATAAAGCCCTGAAAAACTATTGCCCACCTAAATAATGTTTATGAATAAATAAATGTGACAATGTTTGTGAATATGAATTATTTAAAATATTTATTTAGCTGAGATTTACAATTGGTAGAAATTGTAGTTTATAATTAAATCTTTAACATTTTTTAAAAAAATTGTTTTCTACTCATGGGACCTTCGAAGCCAGATTAATGTCGTCTTTTTTTTTTCTTTTCAACTAATTATCCCTATATTTATAAAAGTGTAGTTAGCATTAGCTTTTCATTCATTTGCTCTTTTACCACATCTGTTACGATGTGCCATAATGCATTTCCCAGAAATGTACAGTAAATATTTCCTTCCCATATTAATGATTTCTTCTTCTCTGAGGACAATATGATATTTTCAATTGGGACTCAGCAATGTAGCTAAAATTGGGAGTTACTGCCTAGGGCGAGTTATGTCAAGTCTTCTCCTCAAATAAACAGACATTTAATTGACTTGGAGATCCTGAGTTCGCAGGGACCATATTACCTACCAAATGTTCCAGCGCTTCATATGTATTTACCATAGCAATTTTACCAGGGCAAAACTTTTCATCTGGGCCTTAGTTGTAAAGACTAATAAGCAAATTTGTATTATGGCTTATCAGGTGACAGCCTAACAAGAAATACCAAAACGTCATGAAATCATCTGATTCAATTGGGGTTTTTTTTTATAAATAATTTTAAAAAAATCAAATATTCCTGTAAAATCTTTTTTGTACTTTCTACGTGCTGGCCACACTTTCATATTAATGTGAAGTCAGACCAGACTCCAGACCACTGCTGTGTCTTGTTTTGCTTGGCTTAGATTTCCCAGCTGGCTTGAATACACCTAACATTCATAGTCTAGTTTTAATTTCACTTCTCCGTAATATTTTTCTTAATAGTACAGTGTTTACATCTTTAACTTTTTAATTGTTTAACGCTTTTGAAGACGAAAAGTAAAAGTTTTTCTCAATTACGTCCTACTGCAATAACATGCAAAGCTGGCATTGATTTGAACACTAATATGCTGTTAATGGAGTGTAGAAACACAAGTTAAATACAGCTTTTTTTTTTTAGCTTTTCTTTCATAGTTATTATGTATAAGGCAGAGGGATTCTTTCTAGAGCAACATTTTCTGAATTGCCCAGTTGGGAGGTTCCCTTCTGATAAAACTGTTACCTTGTCCTATGCAAGTATCTTCTTGGCCCATTGCTACTCTAAAATTCTGTATCTATTCCCTAATTTGTTGGTTTTAAGCCTGCATTTCACTATCTAATGGAGGCTCTGAATGTCAAGGTTTGGACACTGAAAAAAAAAATCTTAGAGGAGCAGGGAAAAATTACCAAAATAATGATTGTTTCTTTTGTCTGAATGTACCAAGGCTCTTGAAGTTGGGGTCCGTGCTCTAGCCTTTTGAGCATTTATTTTAGTATCCAAGGCAATCACACACTTCCTAGAAAAATCTTATGTATGAATAAACATTGAAGATAGAAGGCTTTTAACTTGCTGCAGATAATGACAGACTTCCTCAGCAGAGCACTTGGGCTTTCGAAAATCACAGGAGTGCATGGAGGTCGCCCAAAGATTTCTGAATTATTAACACACGCTTAACCATTAAAGAAAAAAATATTGATAGAGTATTAGAGCTATTAATTATTTACTCCAAGAAAGCAAAGTGTACAAAGGGAAATTAACCACTCATTCCGGCACAGGCAACGCTGGAACAAATAGACAGTAAAAGGCTTTTCCCACTTGGTTTTGTCTGTTAATTGCTAACAGTTAAAATGACCTTACTGTACTTACAATAATGGTTTCTATCTTGGCTATAACTATAGCCAATATCTCTTTATTATCAGTGGTGCATACACATGAACTTTGTGGTTAAATTTGCCACATAGCGATGTGGTTTGTGAATCTAACAATGGAATGCAAGCCCGGACTAAGCGTCTGCCAGATACTGATACTACAGCTCCAATGGTCCTGCAGAGTGAAGCCTCTGGGTGGATATGCACAGCTGTACATTCATGAGTATAAACATTTTACATGCAACCACATGTCTGTCACTCGGCCGATGCTGGCCTTAAAGTTTCGGGGTCACTTAGTCATCTCCAGTCTGGCCCTGGCGTGATTTGTGTTGGAAAATT
The DNA here is from genome assembly GCF_027358695.1 of Spea bombifrons. Lineage (NCBI taxonomy): Eukaryota > Metazoa > Chordata > Amphibia > Anura > Pelobatidae > Spea > Spea bombifrons. The sequence continues at coordinate 104,315,161 of NC_071087.1, read as the reverse complement.
AATAGAAACATGCTATCTAAAATTAAAAATGACTTCCAAAAAAATAATGTTCCGGTGTCATGGTGATTGAGATTAATGCTTCAGCAATGTTTTTAGCAGACCAAGAGATACTAGAGAAATAATTTATTTTCATATTCCTCAAAATGTAAAACAAATGATACAAAAAAACAATTTTTACATGGCAGTTTGTTATCATGTAATATTAGGTTTCCTGAGGCAAACAGTTATGCTGTTCTACCTAGGGGGGCTCTTTAAATATCCCCAGATAAGTGCTGCATCATGTAGAGAGAAGAAAAATAAAGCTGTCATTTTCTTCTCCTTAAAAAACTGTGCGTAAAAGTTTCCTGAAATAATATATTTGCCTGTCATTCCTCCAGAGCACTCCTCTATATATTACGTACACGAGGAGTCTAACCACCTAAAGCCATGCCCATCTGCATGCATACAGGAGTCTCAATAGGTCCCTGCCAACAGCACTCCCGAGCCAGCACCGAAGCTGAGTGGCGGCAAAGAGGCAAAGAGACGTGTTTGGCTAAACACTTCTCATGCACGGAAAATAGTTGGGGAAAGGGGCAAATGCATTTGGAAGCTTTGGTCAATAAATGCACGTAAGTGCATATCATGGCTGGAATGCCCCTTTAAATTAACAATACCGGCTATTTATTTATAATCCCTACTCATACATTAGTATTTCTAGATGTGTAACCATGGCTGGGCCACCGTTTCAGAGACAAACCAAACAGGAGAATAGTCACTGCATTCTTGATTATAGCTAAGCACTGATAATGTGAAAATAATATAATGGGACGTAGCCTATTGAAATGTTTAAAAAACATGACTAATATTATTTTAGCGAGTTGTGAGGAAATTACATACAACCATACTGATAAGCTGACACAAACAATCATGGTTAAAGGATGAATCACACTGTGCAAGGAAAAAAATAGATTCTAATTTCCTTGTAACCATCTAGGAAATTTTTGTGCCCCCCCCAAAACAAAAAGTCAGCCAGAAGTTGGAAGTTCCAATGACTTACTTTAAGTCCACGGCACTGCTTACTGAATTTATGACTTTGCAACAGATGTTTGCGCTGAGCAAATTCATAAAAATAAGAATGTATGTCATAGCCATCTCCTTGGCTATGACATAATAGGAAAATGGAGTCTTTTGCTGAGGAGATGTCATTGTTTCCCAGGGATAAAAAAAATAACGTTGCCACAGAGAAAACGAGAGAGAAACGAGTTTTTATTTAAAGTAGATTCAAAGTTCTGTACTCCACAAGGAAAAGTGCTTCCATCAGTGAAGGTCGGTTCCATTTTTCAGGGACTATTGATTGGTGGGTGAGGCAAGCAATAAAATTGCTTGGGTTTAAGGAACTCACAGATACTAACAAATGAGGATGTTTAAGTGTTTTTATCACTATGACAACCAACAGAATAATCCAGTAAGCAGAACATTGAATTTTTTATTATTTTTTGGGTCAGATCCTATATTTCTATCATTTACACTAATAATAATATTGTATTACAACATATCTATTGTTTGGAAACTTTTTCAGTTTCCAAGTGGTTAAACAGTAGGAGTTAATCTCCGTTTCTCTTTGGTACTCTGTGGCACAGTATTTTGTTCAATGTATGTAATGTTTCACTTAGATGTAAAATACAATATGAAGAACCCTCCTTTGGTTATAATACAATTGGTAAAAGGTTAGGGACCGGCCACCCAACTACCATACATTCTTTTGAAATGACGCTAGGCAAAAATGCACCCATGTTCAATTTCCTGTAAACTTTTCCCTATTAAGTAATGTCCTTGGCTTCTCCACTAATAGCTTATGCTTTTTTCATAGATATGCAACCTGCCACACTATTTGTCCTACCAAATGCAATCAGGTATTAGAAAGTACAACTAATGCTTTCGGGTTTATTCATTGAAGGGAGGAGTTGAAAGGAGGGTTTGCAGGAGAGCTTATTTTTAGCTCATTGACGTCACTATACATTATGAAGGGCTAAGTGAGCTTCTGCTGCATGAAGAGCCCGGCTGGTCCATGTATAGCGAAACCTTTGAGATTTCTTTGACGTCACCTCACTCACTGAAGTATACAGTATATGGGGCCAGCTCAGCCCTTCTTGCTGGACAATACTGTCAGTGTTTGCCCATCATAACTGCAACTCTCTCTTTAGTGAATAACCCCCCCAGGTGTGTGCAATCCTCCGGGCATTTCATTTTTCAGCAATTGTAATAGCAGTTAGATTGAATCTAATACATCATCCAAATACTTGGAGAAAACATTTTTTTTTCCATTTCGCTTCCTTACGCCAACCCAGCAATATAACAATTGTCCTTTAGGTGGTGATGCAGCCCATAGACCTTGACTCTAAGGCAATTGCTTACTGCCTCACCCCTCTTATAGTGACATTTCAGAGTCGCTAACATGATCTTTTCTTTTCTAGACTCGTTTCAAATGTTCAAAAGAGTCAGGTCGTTGGTATTGTCTGTTCTTTGTACAAATGTCCTATTTCTTCCCTTCCACATGACAGTGCAGGTGCAAAAGACATCAGCCCTTGGGCTATTGGATTCCCAGTTCCAGTTGCTGCGTTGGTCCGAGATTAAATTGAATTGTTTGTGAATCATAATGTCTTAAACAGGGAATTACAAATGTCAGGGCCAGTATATGTACAAGTCTTTTTGTCTACCCTTAGGAAATAACTAAACCAAAATAATTGCTGGGTTGCAATGGAATGGCTTTGATGTAGATCAGTAATGCAGAGGTTGGCAGTGTATCCTACAGCTGTTGTTAGACTACAACTCCATCATCCCCAGTCCTACACGAGAGACATGAGATGTTTCCTTTCAGTTTCTTAAAGAAATAATTTTATAATAAATAATAATTAATAAATTGTTGCAATTTGCACGGATTTCATAATGTTTGATTGCCACGATTCACACATATAATTTTGATTTAGAAAATAAAATTGTGCTTATTCTAACTGGTTTCGTCAGGAAAAACGTTTCTGCCTCCCAACAGTGGATTGGAATATTTCTTGTATGTGCATTTCCTTTTCAGCTAAATCATGCAAAAATGTTTGCAATGTTCTTGAACACCCTTCACGTTCCTTGCAAATCAACTATTTTTGTCATTTTGATATTGAGATCAATCTACAAAGTGCCAAGTGAGTTGTCAATGCCAGTAAGATGAATTAGTAGGTAACACATCTTAATTTTCTTCTTTAAAATAACTTCTCAAAAATGTAAAACAAATTTTCCAAATGCTTCGGAGACAAAATACTATATATATATTATTTATTTATTTTAAAGATATATATTTATTTAAAAGTGCATTGTTTCCACTCAATGACCAGCTGTCCCTTTAATATGGTGAAGCTGACCACAGAATAACACTTTGGATAGGAACAGTACACTTCTGGCTTTAAACCACATTGAGGAAGAGAAGCTGAAATGCTCCTGATTTCTGCATTCATTCTGATTACGGATAGCATTTAATGGTTACATGCCATGCTTTCCGAATGTTTCCCAACCTATCATTATACATTCAAAGCAATCTTTCTTGCAAAGTGTTATTTACGTTATGGGGGAGCAATTTTATGCAAATTCATAACGACATACAGCTGCCGGCTAATCATAATGTAGACATGCTGGCTATCACTAAATTCAATACACTGCATAATGGCTCATCAGATAATATTTGAATGAATACTATATATGTTTATACATATAGATATTCATGAACTTTACTTGGAATTTTGCATCAGCTGCTTGTGTGAAAAGTTGGCATAAATTGTGCACACCTGCAAATCAGAAATATTTGTCGGTGTCGACAATATGCATTTTAAATGAATTCACTTTTCACAAACTTAGTTTTCAGATAAAACTACAAAAACCCGTTCTTTCTATGCAGACTTGATTTTAAGCGCATGGCTCACAATCCATGTATTAAATGACTGTTGTCCAACTTTTTTTGTCATGGAAGGGGCCATATACAATTCAGAATCTTAGGCCTGGACTTCCTCACTGTACAGATGTGGGTGATAATATAAATTACTCCATCCAAAAGGAGACTGGTTTAATCAAACATGATTGCAAACTATATACATACCACATGGTTTAGTGGACATATACAAACAAACAGTGCTATTAATTTGCATCCCAATGATGTGCCTTCAGACTTCAGACTTTTGATCATCATGGAACCGCAGACAATATGTAAATGAGGTCATGGGGGACAGAAAGAAAAAGTAAAAATATGTTGTTTATTAGAAATTGAATAGGTTGGTATTTTCCATGGTCAATAGTAAATGCCAGTTTCCTGTCTACGGAACTCTACTGTGTTTCTCTGTATGTTGTCTCTGATTCCTGCGGACTTTATTGAAGGAACTTGAGATCTTTGCTGTTATTTTAGGAAGAAATAGACAACAAAGAACAACCTCCAATGGCATGGCTAACGCTAAACAATTGCTATCACTTGACACCAAGTGTTTTACTTATTAGTTTGCTATGTGTGTTCATCTAGAGGCATCAGTGGATGAGGGGGAAACTGATATTAACTAAAAAATAATTGCAGTGTTCATTTCCATAAAAGCATGTTAAAGGCCCGCCTATATGTGAATGTATGTAAGGTTGTTGCTATATCATCATCATTGCCACTCTGGGCTTAACAGTTTCTGGGACTGGGCCTTCTGGACCTTGAATTGCAGTGATCCCTTGCTCTGACAAAACTTCACTGTGGTTGAACTAACTCATGGGAGGGGGGTTTGAACTCAGTTGATGGCCACACAGGTACCAGGGTTTTTTTTAATTGTTAAACAGAGATATACGGAAAACCTGCTCTGTTTGTGGCATTTCAACACTTATAATAGACCCATGAACGCAACGCTGTATGTTTATTTTAACAATAGTGTTTTGCATCCATTGGTTGACAGGTATTTTTTCTTTCACTGTAACAGAGCTATGGATGTAGCTTTTTTTCTGCTCTTTAAAAATGCTCTTAAATAGCTAAATTATTTGTCATCCCCTACCTAATATTTACTTTACAACTCTGTCCATATTGGTGAACACAAAGTGCCACTGGAACACAAAGGTGATGGTTGGTGATAAAGGACCTCTGTACACCTATAAAGATATTCCATTAAAATCAGCTGTTTCCATCTACAATAGTCATTTACAACAATAACAATGTCCGCACTGTATTTCTGATCCATTTCATGTTATTTTAATGGACAACATTTTCTTTTCTTGACATTTCTACGGGACCACATATATATATACATATATATATATATATATATATATATATATATATATATATATATATATATATATATATATATATATATATTGTAGGGGACAGCTCACGCATGGGGCGGCAATGACAGTTTCACACAGGTTTCAAACGTAAAAGCGCGTTTATTTAGATGCTGTAGTCACAGAGCACCTTGAAAACAAAACAAACTATAAGCCTGTCCGGCTCTAACTAAACAGCAGGATACCTCTCTAGCAGCCTAAGGTCTGACGCAAAGCAAAGTAAAGTAACCAGTTTTGTATGGGTTAAAGCTTCATACCTGGTGGGCTGCAGCGCTGGCTGTAGCTGCTCCTTCATTCAGGTTCTCCCTTCCCCTGCAAACCTAACAGCCCTCTCTTTTAAGGCCTCCTCCCCAGTAACGAGCTTAGGAAGCCTCACCTGAGAGCACCTGGGTTTGCTACCATGCCTGGCTGAGGTAACCAGGTGAGATATATATCCCATCAACCACTCTCCCATACACTTTACCACATATCCCCCCCGTCGACTCCAGACCAGAGGTCTGGACAGCGTCAGCAACCATACAGTACACCCTGGACAACGCATCCGCATTCCCATGTAACTTCCCTGGTCTATGCTCCACTGTAAATCTAAAATTTTGCAAGGAGAGAAACCATCTGGTCACTCTTGCATTCCTCTCCTTATTCTGTTTCATCCATGCCAGAGGAGCATGGTCAGTCACCAACACGAATTCCCTGCCCAGGAGATAATATCTCAGAGACTCCAACGCCCACTTGATGGCGAGACACTCCCTTTCCACTATGGCATAATTTTCCTCGGCTGGGGTCAGTTTCCTACTCAAGTACAGCACTGGGTGTTCTTCCCCATTAACCACTTGTGACAAAACTGCTCCCAAACCTCTAGCAGACGCGTCTGTCTGAACCAGAAACTGCTTCCTAAAATCAGGGGAAACGAGCACTGGCTGGTCACACAGGGCAGACTTCAGACTCTGAAAAGCCCTTTCTGCCTCGGGGTTCCACTTTACCATCACTGACTTATCACCCTTTGTTAAGTCTGTCAATGGTGTGGCCATGGAGGCAAAATTGGGCACAAACCGACGGTAGTACCCGGTTATGCCAAGGAAAGCCCTCACTTGTTTCTTTGTTACTGGCCTAGGCCAGTTCTGTATCGCCTCAATCTTATTTATCTGGGGTTTAACCAGCCCCCTACCAATGATATAACCCAGGTATCTTGCTTCCTCCAGACCCACTGCACATTTTTCAGGGTTTATGGTTAGGCCTGCATCACTAATGGAGTCTAACACGCCCTGTACCTTACGGAGGTGACTTTTCCAGTCAGACGAAAAAATTACCACATCGTCCAGGTAAGCAGCGGCATAATCACGATGTGGTCTCAAAATCAGATCCATCAGCCTCTGAAAGGTAGCAGGGGCCCCATGTAACCCAAATGGCATCACAACATACTGGAACAGGCCCTCTGGAGTGGAAAAGGCAGTCTTCTCTTTAGCCTCCTCAGTTAACGGTATCTGCCAATAGCCCTTTGTAAGGTCAAGTGTTGTAATGTACCTTGCCTTCCCAAGCCTCTCAACCAGTTCATCCACTCGGGGCATAGGGTACGCATCAAACTTTGAGACCTCATTTAATCTCCTGAAGTCATTACAGAACCTCCACGTCCCATTGGGCTTTGGGATTAGCACAATGGGGCTTGACCATTCACTAGTGGATTCCTCAATCACACCTAGTTCAAGCATGCGCCTGACCTCAGAGGATACCGCCTCTCTACGTGCTTCTGGTATCCTGTATGGCTTCAGGTTCACTTTACTGTGAGGCTCAGTTTTAATATGGTGTTTTATGAGGTGGGTACGGCCCGGTAGGTCCGAAAACTTGCGTCTGTTTTCCTGCAGGAACTCCCTCACCTCCTGCTTCTGGGGCACTGACAGTGCCTCTCCTATTGTTACTGGGGGAACTGGTTGTCCCACTTCTTTGACCCCTGCCTGGGTCGCCCCCAAAGACTCCCGCTCTTTCCACGGCTTGATCAGGTTTACGTGGTAAACCTGGAAGGGTTTTCTCCTGCCCGGTTGATGGACCTTGTAGTTCACCTCACTCATCTTCTCTACAACCTCATAGGGACCCTGCCACTTGGCTAAAAACTTACTTTCGACGGTGGGCACTAAAACCAGGACCCTGTCCCCAGGATTAAAGGCCCTCAACCTGGCAGATCTGTTATAAATTCTGCACTGGGCCTCCTGTGCTCTTTGCAGATGCGTTTTAACTATAGGCATCACTGTCGCTATTCGGTCCTGCATCTGAGCCACATGTTCAATAACACTTTTATATGGGGTGGCCTCGGTCTCCCAAGTTTCTTTGGCAATATCTAACAAACCCCTTGGATGTCGGCCATAGACTAACTCAAAGGGGGAAAACCCTGTAGACGCTTGGGGCACCTCCCGGATAGAGAACATGAGGTAGGGTAATAGACAGTCCCAATCCCGACCATCCCTTTCTACCACCTTTTTTAGCATATGCTTTAGGGTTTTGTTAAACCTCTCCACTAACCCGTCTGTTTGAGGGTGGTACACTGAGGTACGGAGGTGAGTGATTTTAAACAACTTACACAGGTCTTTCATGACTCGTGACATAAAGGGCGTACCCTGGTCAGTAAGAATTTCTTTAGGGATCCCTGTGCGAGAGAACATGTAAAACAACTCCCTAGCAATATTTTTGGAGGCCATGTTTCTTAAGGGTACCACCTCTGGGTACCGGGTAGCATAATCCAAGACAACCAAAATGTATTGGTGTCCCCTAGCAGATTTGACAATGGGCCCTACCAAATCCATGGCAACTCTCTCAAATGGTACTTCAATGATGGGAAGTGGCACCAAGGGGCTACGGAAGTGTGGTGTTGGGGCACTCTTCTGGCATGTGGGGCATGACTCACAATACCTTTTTACTTCTTCATATACCCCAGGCCAATAAAACCTTTGGAGGACCCTCTCTTGTGTTTTATTAGTCCCCAAGTGCCCCCCAAACACATGGTTATGGGCTATGTCCAGCACCAGGTGTCGGTATGGTTTTGGCACCAGAAGCTGTTCCACAATTTCCTTGTTAACTTTGGTGACCCGGTACACTAGATCCCCATTCATGGCAAAATGCGGAAATTTCTGGTCAGCTTCGGGTTCCTGTGGTACCCCATTTACTACCGTGACATTTGCCCGTGCAGTTCCCAGAGTGGGGTCTCTCACTTGCTCGGTCCCGAAGTTACCCCGAGACATTTCTAAATCTAAGACCTGTTGGCCGGGTAGGGAAGTTTCTTCTTCTTCCTCCCCAGCTAACACCTGCAAGGGGAAAGAATCTTCACTATACATTTCAGGTGGGCCTAGATCCTTTTCATCATGCCCCTTACTGGTATCATTGTTCCCAATGGCCGTCTCACCTGACCCATTATTTACAGGGAGGGGTACAGACTCTGCCGGAGTTTGTTCCCCAGCTGCAGAAACGTTCCCCCTTCTCCACAACTCCCAGAACAAGGGGAAGTCGCGGCCTAAAATAACCGCATGCATAAGTCTTTTTACAACTCAGACTTCGTAGGTCACAGTTCCAGATGGGGTCACCAACTTAATGGGGGCCACAGGGTAAGCTACAATATCCCCGTGGATGCATAGCACTCTTATGTGCTTGTTCGGCACGTAGTCCATAGTCACAAGGCCAGCCCGAACCAAAGTCACCAGGCTACCCGAGTCCAAAAGTGCCTTCACGGAGCAGTCACCTATCTTCACCATACAAAAATGCGGCTCAGTCTCTGATTCTGGAATGGCTGCACAAACAGGTTCTGCAAACAGGGACTGACGCCGACTAGCGTCACACACCATGGGCTCTGAGTTAAGAGGGCAATAGGCGGCTATGTGTCCCCACTCATGGCACCTCCAGCACTGGGGGGTCCCTGGCCTCCTTAGTAGGGAGCCCTTTCTAGGATTGTGGGGTCCCAGGGGTTCAGGATCAGTCTTTTGCCCTTGCCCAAACTCTAGAGCCCTGCTCTCTCTCACATTTTTCCATACACCTCCAGCTGGAACTCTCTTACCCAAAGATGTCGCGGGTCTGACAGTCTTGGAAGGAGTTGGTGCTGCAGGGACCTCACGGAGGAAGTCCTCGGTTGCTATGAACCTTTCCACCATGTTGACAAGCTGCTCAGCAGTTCTGGGGTCTCCATGCCCAACCCACCGTTGTAGCTCCGCCGGGAGGGCGCGGAGGTAGTGGTCCACTACCACCTTTTCCACAATCTGGGCTGGTGTAGTGGATTCTGGTTCCAGCCACTTGCGTACAAGATGAATCAGATCATACATCTGGGACCTGGCAGGCTTGTCCATGGTGTATTTCCAACAGTGGACTCTCTTGGCCCGAACAGCGGGCGTAACACCCAGACGAGCAAGGATCTCCATTTTTAGTTTTGTAAAGTCCCGGACATCCTGCTCCCCGAGGTCATAGTAGGCCTTTTGCGGTTCACCAGTCAGGAAGGGTGCAATCACTTCTGCCCACTCTGCAACTGGCAGTCTCTCTCTCTCCGCCACTCTCTCAAATACAGTGAGGTATGCCTCAACGTCGTCGTCGGGTGTCATTTTTTGTAAGCCCCGCTGAACGGCCCTCCTCACGTTAACAGTCTCAAGGGGACTTGCCTCCACTTGTTGGGGCTGAGCCACAACAGTCTCTCTGAGCGCAGCAATCTGCTCCATTAACAAGCGATTCGATTCCTGTTGTTGGGCCATAGTCTGCTGTTGCGCATGTTGCTGGGCGTGAAAAGCCTCTGCATGAAACTTCCGTTGCTGTTCCAAGGCCTGCTCATGTCTCAGGTTAGCCTGTATCAGCTGCTTTATCACTTCCTCCATTGTGCCGGATGGGCCTTACAGTGCTGCAGCCTTCACTCAGCACATATGCTTCCGGCCCTTTAAATGTCCACAAAATTCAGATGCTGTGTTTTGTCCTGCCGTTGCTCCTAGCACAACTGTGCCCGCATTCTCCACCAATTGTAGGGGACAGCTCACGCATGGGGCGGCAATGACAGTTTCACACAGGTTTCAAACGTAAAAGCGCGTTTATTTAGATGCTGTAGTCACAGAGCACCTTGAAAACAAAACAAACTATAAGCCTGTCCGGCTCTAACTAAACAGCAGGATACCTCTCTAGCAGCCTAAGGTCTGACGCAAAGCAAAGTAAAGTAACCAGTTTTGTATGGGTTAAAGCTTCATACCTGGTGGGCTGCAGCGCTGGCTGTAGCTGCTCCTTCATTCAGGTTCTCCTTTCCCCTGCAAACCTAACAGCCCTCTCTTTTAAGGCCTCCTCCCCAGTAACGAGCTTAGGAAGCCTCACCTGAGAGCACCTGGGTTTGCTACCATGCCTGGCTGAGGTAACCAGGTGAGATATATATCCCATCAACCACTCTCCCATACACTTTACCACAATATATATATATATATATATATATATACTTTTGGCATCCCTCTGCCACCTTCAAATACACACTGCAAAGAGGATCACATAAATATAATATTTTTGTTTTTTCATGATTTTAATTCCTCAAACCCTAAATGCCTGGGATGTCTTATGTGCAGTAAAGTTTATAGGCATGACAAGGACTTAACATAGCAGAGGAATGAGAAAGAATGCAAAACATTGCATTATACATTAAGCTGTGATTAAAAATACAGAGAAACTGCTTCACATGATGACGCAACATTACTTATTGAATCCAAGGCGGCGCATCCAGTATTGCATAGATGCCCATTATTGACAGAGTTGTGGGATTTATTCAGTTGCGTAAGTTTATTATCTAACTTTACAGTAGATACAACTAAGCCTTAATTAAGTAATTATATGTCTGTTAAGAGAAAGCTTGAAAATCATTCAGAATTTTAAGCACTAGTAAGACTCCTTGGATAACCCTGAATTTAGGCTGTATTTAAGGAAGGAATTAAACTAGGCAATAAACATGAATATCCAGTATGTGCTACATTAATTTTTTAGTGATGTAATGTTCATTAATTTCATTGGGGGCTTTTTTACATTGCTTTCACAAAAACTAGTTGTAGGAGGTCTCTTTAGACCCAGGACAGAATCTAAGACCAGCTTTCTCACTGTGCCTATTTTACAAATTCAGAATTAAATTTAGAGAGAAACAAATAATTTATGTCTAAATATAGCATTTATATATATATATATATATATGTAGCGGTAAAAGTTAGGTATGTCCGACAGGGGTGGTGGAAAGGATCTGGTAGCAGTATGATGATGTGGAGAGGGAGAATTAGTGTCATACATGGGAAGAATAAACTATTAAGTGAAAAGTAAAACGAATAAAGGTAGCTGGGCAGTGAAGGGTATATATTTGGATGCTGTCTGTTTTGGATTTCATTCATTTTGTGCTTATAGAAGCAGGAACTATCCTACCACAAGGACTACATCCTTCTAGAACATCTCCATATATAATATGTCACTGTGGGAATTATTTTTCACTCTGAGAGGGGCATAAAAGTCCAATCAGGGTGCACATGCTCAACGTATCCCACAGTGACACAGATGAGGGGAGAGATTGAAAGAAGGACAGGAGGGAGAGAGAGAAGAAGGAGAGAGATAAATAGGAGATGAAGAGAGAGAGGTGAGCATGGGAGAGAGAAAGAGGAGGAGAGAGACAGAAGGGAGAGGGAGAGAAAGTAGGAAAGGAAGAACCAGGAGGAAGGGAGGGAAACAGAAAAAATGAAGGTAGAAGGAGTGAGAAAGGGGCAAACATAATTTTGGCTACATCATTTCAGTGACTGGCACATAAGCTAGTTGAAAAATAGTTACGTGTTTATGTGTTCATGAATTGATAGAATTATATCATAGTGTTGGATTATAGATGAAGAATAGAAGTACTTACAGTAATGTGGGTGTCTTTAATACATAATATAATCATTCTGGAGCTGAAGCTTTTCACAAACGATGGATATTTTATTTGACTGATTAATGGCATTAATGTGTTGCACTGATCATGACCTCATGTGTGCTGTATCCATTACATCCTATGTTTTTGCATTTATTGTTTTATTGATTTTCAACGATTTCAATCCATACGTGTTAAAGAGCAAAACAAATCAGTAAAAACTGTAAATTGTGTCAGAACACACCATACACAGGTACAGAGTGATGTTATCGATGCTTCCTCTTTTTATATTTTCACCATGCCATTACCAATTCAAAGCTAGTAGTTTAAAGGTGTTGTTCCACTTATACTGAATTTAATACTTTTGTAAATAAATGCAGCACTAGAAACATCATTCCTTTTACTTCTGACTTCTCTGATGTTTCATATTGTTTAATTAATCATGCAGAGTTTTGTCTCATTCATAATTTATGATGGAATACTACAATGTCATGTGACACAAAAGCACTAATAGGTAGTTGCCATAGAAAGTGTCTTAAAAGTTTTTGCCTTGTTTTATGTGATTTTATGAGTAATCCTTCAGAAAAATAGAATGGCATGACAATAAAAGAGAGTATTGTAAAAGTTTATCCAATTTCAGTGAAAACAGGCATTGAATTTATGTATTTAGAATATAATTATAATTGTATTATCATTGATTATATATGTTATGTGACATTTTTTTAAATCCTAGTAATCAATCACAACCTACATGGAATGAAATTTCTTTATTTTATCTGCTAGAAAGCAAGTATGATAATGTGATATGAACATTCAGGAAGGGAATGCATGATGAAAATCTGATGTTTTAAACACACAGTGTTAACTGTTTAATACTTATAAATGGCTTTTCCATACCTTTTAAGAATACCTGTTTTAAGGATCACACTGTTATTATACATAAATAAGAAAGAAAAAGGTTAATTTGGTCCTCACAATTGGAAGTTTTTGGCTGTTTTGGAGTTTTAATTCTGACGTGGATGAAAGTCTTTATTTGGCTTAGCTCCCTGTATTAACTTGGCGCAGTAATGGAAACGATTAGGTAATAACATAATTTGGAAAGCTGTGGAGCCTGGTGAATTGCAGTGGAAAAGCTTGGACTGTCTGATTTAGTGGCCTCAAGCTGCCACAAGGTTTAAAAATAAATCAAAACACTATTTGCTTATTCCCTGCAATGCTGATCCCCAGAATCTAGATATTCAGATAAACGAAACTTGAAATACCGTTGAGTGCAAAAGCTGTATTAGGCCTATTTTCTTAATAGCAAAAGTAAGTTAGGAAGTTTGGCTTGAGAATTGCCTCTCCCATTTATGTTTTTACTCCAGGTGCTATGAGTCAGTTTCCACTGTATTGTTTTTTTATTTTGTTCTTATTGCAAATTTATGGTCATTGAATGGATAACATCATTAAGTAGCAGTATCTGACAAGTACTTACATTAATGGGCTATGTCCATGTATGAGTGTTAATCGAGCAGACTTATGTCTAAAACTACTGGCAACAGAGGCAGGATCAGACTAGGGAGTAATAAAGGTGCAAGTGAAGCAATGGAGTGAAAAGTACGTATAACATCTCAGGAAATGAGTCTTGTGGAGCACCTGGAACCTCCAGAAAAAGAAAAAACAATAGCAATGTGTAAATCATTTTACATGCAGTTCAAGCCCATTTTTAAACTATGGGCCCAACAATTTTTAAACTAGCTTTTTTCCCAGTCTGCTGTTCCAAAAAACAGAATCATTCAGGAAAATAGTGCTTCCAGTATTTGTTCAAGTAACTCATTTTTGTCTAGGAAGACTAAAGCTGTTTGAGACGTACAACCTACCTCAGGATTGTTGCAAACCATGTACACCCTTTCATGGGCATGGTATTGCCCTGCCAAAAAGCAAAAATGGCTTGAGGAACACAACGAGTTCAAGGTGTTGACTTGACCTCCAAATTCCCCAGATCTCAATCCAATCGAGCATCTGTGGGATGTGCTAGACAAAGAAGTCTGATCCATGGAGGCCTCGCAACTCGCAACTTACAGGACTTAAAGGATCTGCTTCTAAAGTCTTGGTGCCAGATACCACAGCACACCTTCAGAGGTCCATGCCTCGATGGGTCAGGGATGTTTTGGTGACAAAAGGGTGACATACACAATATTAGGCAGGTGGTCATAATGTTATGGCTGATCAGTGTACAGTATGTCCTATACAAAGTTCAAGAATGAATGTAAAAGCATGATAAAAATAAACACAACATGCACAAATGTCTAAATGAACACAGTGAGTGAAAATGTTATTATGGGGATGGTTTTTATTGTCTGTGGATACTTTTATAATATGTTGTTCTGTTTAAGATGCAGTTACAATGTTATTGATTTCACAGATATGGTTTAAAAAGCATTAAGGTTGCAGCAATTAGTTTCTTCTTAATGGATAATGTCAAAACATTGTTATTGATCCTTTAACTGGTCAATGGTTTCATTGTTTCCTGTATGTATTATAAAAAGCAGCAAAACTTAAAAATATATTTATTTTAGAGATAATGAAAAGGATCTACTAAACTTCCTTAGAAAGAAAAGTAACAATGTATTGTCATCTGCACATGTTTTCTTTGGATAATTTAAATAAATTATGTCAGTAGTAATACTTAAAATTGCAGTTTTACTCTTTGCCAGTTTTGCAGAAATTTTACATAGTAATTACTGGATATTTTGGACAACACAAATATTGAAAACAAAGAGTGATTTCGATTAAATCATAAACAGGTTAATTCTGGTACAAATTGCTAAATACAAAACAATCTACAGAAAGAATAATTTTGTATCTATGGTTTTTGTATATTGATCCAAAGGTTTGTGAAAATGTCAATTTTACTTTTGTGAATATGCTTTGTTAATATTGTTGGTTCCTTATATTCAAAAATATTTTATATAAAGTGGTATATTCAATGGTTTTGTCCTGTAGACATTCTTATGTACACTGAAAATAAGAGGACATTTTTTAATAATAGTATAATTACTATATTAAGTATATATATATATATATATATAAACATATAAATAAAACAAGGAATAATGTTCAAATAATGAATCAAACGTATTTAAGCAGTTCTAAAGGGGTTTTTTAACATGCTGCAGATTTTCCAATTTAGTTCTTGTTTATATTGTATAATACATATTACAATCTGCCTGTCCTAATTATAAAATTAATAGGTCACAATCAGGGTCCCAAGGCTGAAGAACAGTGGTATATGATTTCAAAGCCCCCCTCCCAGTCTTGCCATCCTAGGAGTCCCTTTGCCACATTACCTGGATTACCAGGGGAGATCAGAGGCACCCAGAAAAATCAGTTTCAGAGATTGAAAGTCATAACTGCTTCTGATACTGCTACAGAACACCTTATAATACTTCCATTTAGTGTTACCTAACTTAGTTCCAAAACATATTTGATGTCACTAATTAGCTACACATCGGAAGGGGGCCTTGCCCTACTGGATTCTGTGGTTGTTATGTGTAAAAAGTGATTGTGATGAAAAGTTTGTAAGAAGTGTTTTTACAATACCAACCAATGCTCCCTGAGCATTCTATTGGTTACTACAGAATAAGACTGGTTTTCAAACTTTGTACCAGAATCACTTTTCAAAACCTACTACATGTCTGAAAGTGACATGAAGTTGATAGAACAAGAGATACAATCATGAAGCACCTCAGTGTAGAGTTTTGAGCACAAAAATAAACCAGTAGATTCCATATTTGTTTAGTTCTTATATTTCCCATGACATTGAACTACAAGCTGGGTTATATTTCTTTTCAGGCAATATATGTACTGATGGTACCCTACACTTAAAACTGATACACTCCATTTGAAGTAACCAATATTGATTAGGATACATAGATGGCTGGATGATCCACAGTCAGTTTTAAACTGTAATCTGATAACTCTTTCAAAATACTGTGTATTTCACTGAGCAACTGCTCAAAAGGGACACAATCAGCCAAGTAAATCATGTTTGGCCTTTATCGTAGTATTGTTATTATTATTATTATTATTATTATTTTGTAAATGTAGTGCACTATGTATTCAAATTGCTATACATTGTGATATACAATCAAGCATAGTAAATGCTGAATCTACTTCCTAATAGTAGTCTACCAAATTGCAGTGGTCTTATTAAATATATCAACAGAAAACATATATACAGTATATATATATATATATATATATATATATATATATATATACCGTATTTGCTTCAGAGAAAAATACCCCTCGTCTTCTAATCGGGGTCGTCTTCTAATCAGACCTCAAATAGAGGTCTGATTAGGAGACTGAGATCCAGATCCCCCGCACCGCTGCAGGGGACCTGGATCCTCCTGTCTCACCCCCCCCCCATACACACACTTACCGGTGCTTCCTGCTTTGTTGCCGGGGCAGCGGGTTGACGTCTACGCGATGCGCGTAGACAACGTCCGCTGCAGCCGGAAGGAGGTGTGGCTAGCAGCGGGGGTTGTCTGCGTCCGTCGCATAGACCTTCCCCGACTGTCAGAGCCGGGGAAAGTATACGCGACGGACGCATACAAACCCCCGCTGCTAGCCACACCTCCTTCCGGCTGCAGCAGAAGGCGACGTCAACCCGCTGTCCCGGCTGGAAGCACCGGTAAGAGAGGGGGGAGAGCGGGGGAAGGGGGGTGAGAGAGGGGGAGAGGAGAGAGAGGGGGGGGGAGAGAGAGAGAGAGAGAGAGAGGGGGGGGGGGAGGGAGAGAGAGTGTGTGTTAGTTAGTTAAATGGGGGTATAGGGTGTGTGTGTGTGTGTGTGTGTTAAATGGGGGCATAGGGCATTTCTGGAGTGGCGTTAAGGGGGCATTTAATAGAGCACTCTGCCTCCTGAAATGCCTTATACCTCCCTATATGCCACTCTGCCCCATAATATGCCTTTTAACCCCCTAAATGGCAGAGTGGCATATAGGGGTATAAGGCATTTCTGGAGGCAGAGTGCTCTATACAATGCCTTTTAACTCCCTTAATGCCACTCTGCCTCCTGAAATGCCTTATACCTCCCTATATGCCACTCTGCCCCATAATATGCATTTTAACCCCCTAAATGCCAGAATGGGATATAGGGGTATAAGGCATTTCTGGAGGCAGAGTGGCACATAGGGGGTCAAAAGGCATATCATGGGCCACAGTGCCATATTGGGGTGGCAAGCCTGGGGGCAGATGTGCGTAACTGGGGGACAGTTTGGAAAATACAAGAAATAAAAACAAAAGAAATCTTTTTCTCAATCATAGCTTGTATTAAAAAAAAGAGTTTACATGAATTAACATTTACTGGTAAAACTTTTTTCCTTTGGGGTCGTCTTATATTCAGGCTTTTTCTTTTTTTCCTAAGTTAATATTCAGATTTTGGGGGGTCGTCTTATAATCAGGGTCGTCTTATAATCGAGCAAATACGGTATATATATATATATATATATATATATTCATTATATTTCACAAGTTTTGTCTTCTCAAGATCAGAGAAGCTGCAGTACACTTAAAATTTGTAAATTTATAAGTAAGTGGTGTGCTTTTAGAGTCCATCATGTTCGATAAGTATCAGTATTCCATTATATAATTTCTAATTTTTAAAAGCAACCCTTGTTGTACATATGAAACTAGAAACATTTAATGTGCTAATCTATATTTGTACCTTTTAAAACACTTTACATGAGTTTACAGTCCTAGTGCAAGAGGGTATATAAAAACTGAGATGGTTTTATAAAACTTTTAAAAATAAGAATTATAGAGAGAAGTGAGAAGCAAAGAGGATTTTCACATAGCAATCACATACTCCAAAGCATATTATTAATGAAGAACACTGGGGCTGGAGTGGACCTTGACTGGGATGCTGAGTAGGGCTAGGCCCAGTGGCATCTTTTTGGAGTAAAAAAAAAATGTAAGGATATGTTTTGCAACGTTAGGGGCCACTTTGTAAGTTGCTTATCCGTTGTCGTTTGTCTCACCCTCCCTTCCTTGTTTGTGATTTGTTGGATTGTATGTTCTTGTCATAGCAGTGGGGCGGTTTCTAGCGGGTGGAGCTTGAAATCTCGGGTCTTGGATTGGGCATCCGGGTATGTCCTTCACTGTGTTGGTGGTACCCAGATAACTTGGTCAGGTTATAAATTATGTTTATATTCATGTTAAGTACCATATTTGCTTGAATATAAGACAAGGTTTTTTCAGAGCAAGTGTAGTATTGCTTCAGGCATATTCAGGCATTTTCTTTTTTTTAATATATATTCATATTTTAATATTTAAATTTGGAGGGGTTGTCTTATAATCAGGATCATCTTATAATCGAGCAAATACGGTATTTATGTTATTTATTGGTTCAATTTTGGTAGTCATTGTCCAGTTAATGCACAGTTTGTTAATAAATTTGCTGTGGCCATTTTTATCCCAATTTCTGGTCATGGCTTTATTGTGTATGGTTGGGTTTAAATAAAAGGGTCTTCGCACGGGAATCAAGGCTGCATTAGTCATAGCAGTTTCTTAAATTACACAAGAAAGGTATAATGGATATCTGCTTTAACAGAGGAGACACTAAGTGAAAAGCTCAATGCATCAGCATGAAACGGAGAAGTAAAATTATTTGTCTGATTGATCTGCTCACTCTTAACACTCAGCCAGCCAATAATCAGCCCCTATATAAAGTAAAGGAAAAAAATATTTGATCCCCTGCTGATTTTGTACATTTGCCCGCTGACAAAGACATGACCAGTCTATAATTTTTCAACAAAAAAAATCCTGAATAACGCATTTCAAATAAATTATAAATTGATTTGCAAGACTAGTTGGGAGATCACAATCTCCCTCTAGTTGGCGGAACATTAGGGAGCACGCCACAGGATGGAGGAAGAAGGATGAAGGAAGAGGTAAGAGATAGGGAGAAAGGGGTGTAAGGGCAGTGTATGTGTATGTTTGTAAGCTTGTGTGTGTGTATGGGAAGGTGTGTGTTAGAGCGGTATAGGTATTTGTAAGCTAGTGTGTAAGGGCAGTGTATGTGTATATGTTTGTGTAAAGGCAGGTGTGTGTAAGGGCAGTGTATGTGTAAATGTGTTTGTAAAGGCAGGTGTGTGTAAGGGCAGTAAGTATTTATATGCGTTTGTTAGGACAGTGTACGTGTATATGTGTTTGTGTGTAAGGGCAGTGCACGCGTATAAGTGTGTGTGAAGGCAGGTGTGTAGGGGCAGTGTATATGTGTGTGAAAGAGCAGTGTATGTGTATATGTGTGTTTATGAGCAGGAGTGTTTAAGGGCAGTGTATGTGTATATGTGTGTGTGTGAGGGCAGTGCACGTGTATATGTGTGTTTATGAACAGGTGTGTAAAGGCCCTGTGTAAGGGTCCTGGGAGGGAGGCTAACATTAGCCTTTTTTATTAATTAAAAAAAAATCTGCTGCTGTTGACTACTCTTCCAATGATACTCAGTTAGCATTATGGTGGACACCTGGCTGGCTGAGAATCATGGGAATTGTAGTTCACAGCTAGCATCTGCAGGTTTACTATTGACTGCACTTCCCATGATGATCAACAAGCATCATGGAAGTAGTATGTCTGGCTTAGCCTCATGGAAATTCAAATCAATGTGTTGGTTATTTTTAATATGCATGACTGTGCTGACAAAAATTAAGCGTGTATTAAGTGGTGATGCAAGGGTGACTGTTAAATTCTATTGCTTGTATTGGTAAGTTCCGCGAGAGCAATTAAAAAAAAAAGTGTCCCTCTTTCACATTTTGAAATGTTGGGAGGTATGCTTAACTCCTCTGCATCCATGTAGAGAAGGATGACATCAGTGCTCTGCAGGTAATATAGGATAGAATCTTATGCGATACAGGGAATGCCTGAACCCATAATTTAGTGCCGCTAATCCTTTTTAATAAGATCTGCAGACTGAAATAGAATAAATAACACAAGACTTTTACTTTTCCTCTCACTGATTTCTGGGCCTAGAAAGTTTTCTCCTCTGAAGTGGCTACAAATGGAGATTTATCTCTGAATAAATAAAAATGTATTCCTACGGTAAGTAAAGTGCCAGGAAACACATGACCAAACATATACACCAGGACAGGCTCTGTCACGCCGACACTCAAACCATACCTGGGAACTCTGCGGGTTTGACCCGGAGATTGCTGGGTGAGCACCGCTTCTCCGGGTCAAGACCCAAATCCTCTGGGTTGCGGGGGCTTGACACTCCCCTCCCATTTTTCCATTAAATTGGGGAGTTTCCCGGGGAACACCCACTGACGTCATCGGAGCCTCCACTGATGTTGTCGGAGCCTCCCACTGATGTCGTCAGAACTTCCCACTGACGTCAGAGGGCAGTCTTGGCCGCTTCCTACAAGGGAAGGCTCTGGGTAGCTGGAGTCCAGAAGTTCCCAGGTATGACCCAAACACACACACCAGGACAGGCTCTGCCACACTGACAGCCAGACACATACCAGGACAGCCCTCTTCCCCACCGACACCCACACCAGGACAGGCTCTGCCACACCGACATCCAGACACACACACACTAGGACCGCCTCTGCCACACCGACACCCAGACACACACAGACCAGGACAGGCTCTGCCACACCATCACACAAACACACACACCAGGACAGGATCTGCCACACCGACACCCAAACACACACACCAGGACAGGCTCTGCCACACCAACATCCAAACACACACCAGGACAGGCTCTGCCACAGCAACACCCAAATACACACCAGAACAGGCTGTGCCACACTGCCATACACAATGGGATGGGCTAAGCTACAAAAAAAGTATTTTCCACACTGCTTGTCAGTGACTCCCCCTTTTGTGTTTTTGCCCCTTGTGTATTGCCCCCAGCCAGCACTCTGTATATTTATGCCCCCAGCCTGCCCATCACTTTAGTATTGATTTTTGTAATGGCCCCAGCTGCCCTCCTTCTGTATTATGCTATCCATGCTATCATATACATATTCATTTACTTACTCATTCACAAACATGTATTCACTCATTCATATACTCATTAACAGATATGCATTCATATACTCATTCACAGATACTCATTCATTCCCTCATCCGGGCACATGTCCGGGGACAGTGTCCTCAATCCGGGCACTGTTCCCAGAAACCGGGGACATCTGGTCACCCTACTGTAAATTAGTACAATAACATACTACAAGTGCTTGCCATTGTCCAGCCCTTTCTTAGTTATGACTTCTGGGACCTGCTACAGACTCTGTAGTGAACTAGCTGGTGTATACAGTGTAATCATTGTCTCATCAATCAAATCTGGTTCTCTTTTGTCTCTAAACCAATGGCATCTGTGCACATTTTTGCAAATGCCTAAACAAAATACAAAGGGATCCTGGGCTATTGTGTACTTTTTATAATTATATATGTTTTATAGTGTCCTTACTTTTCCAAGATCAGCGATGTAGTACCCGCAAAAGATCAAAGAAGTGTGATTTATACAGTTATATCAATATGTTGTTGTGTTGTCAACTAGGTTCTTATCTCATTTTCTATAAGGTAACAAAACAAAAGTTAGCATATTGGTGCGAGACGTGGGATAAGATGTTTCTGGCCCTGCGTCTGTCAACTCATAACAAATAAATACTAGTTCTTGCCTGATTTAGGAATATATGTTGCTATATTAATATATGTTGCGTCGGTAGTATGCAGGGATTGAAGTAATTGTTCATGTTTGTCCTATGTTATCATGTCTATTAGATAATTTAAGCTATAAGTATAATTACAGACAATTCCAGAGTAAAATATTTGTAAGCGACAAGATGGAGAAGAGTTAGGAATGATGAGGAGAACATACTGAATAATCCAGAATAATAATGATGCTGAGTGGTACAGAGATTAGGAAAAATCCTAACGAGTTCTCAGAAACCAGAAAATATGTTCTGTATTTCTAGGTATAACATGAGGCATGTGATGACGGAGCGACTGATTTAATATTATAAAGGACTAGGAGATAATTCAATTTTATTCCAAGGTCCATGTTACTCAACAACTGCTGCATTTGAGATAAGTAACCTGTTTTACCTGGAAATGTATTTCAAATAACTGCCGGTTAATCTTTGTTTTGTCTTTTAAATCTTATTAGTGCCAGTATTTTTTCGGCATAATCCATATAAACACATCAATTAAAGGTGTTGAGTACATAATGCATCATTATCAAACAGGCAAATAAAAAATGCTTTCATCAGCCTAATGTGAGCTTTCACAGGAAACTAAGAACAAGTTCAGCAGAATCAAATGTTAAAGAATTAGTCCTGCAATCTTGTTAGTCGCAGGGACAATTGAATAAGATAAGGCAATCATAAAAACAGTGACTAGGGCACCCCTCCAATATATAAATCCCCTAAAAGCTTGAAGATGAGAGCATGATCAGCATTTCCACTATGTCTTTTTCTCATTTAGAGTATCCACTCAAACTATATATTTTTTTCAGGACAAAAAAACATATATGTATCACTGGTTATGAAGAAAAGTCTAAAAAAGTGGATACTTTTATTTTGGTTTTGCATATGTCTAGGATTTTAATCTAATAACATTATATGATTTTTTCCAGATCTAGTATACTGTCCCACAACCTTCATAAATCATGTATCCCCAAAAAATAAAACTGAGCCTTGTCACAGCAAGCAGGATTGTGGGTCCATTGCCAGTCAGGGTTGGTTTTGGAAGGAGGACAAATCCTGGTGATAAGGAGTGTGAGTTTGATGCTCATCCCTCCCCTGTACTTAGCAAGGTTAAAGATCTGTTACTGAATGTACCCACTGAGCTAAGAGAGACGGCTAGTGGTTGGCATTGATAATTTTATAAGAAGTAATGGTGTTGGCAGATCTATGGACGAGGTGGGCGTGGAGCATCCTGGGGAATAGATACTAGTTGCACTAAGTATAGTTTAGGTGTAGTTTAGTTATTTTATTGCTGGCACAGACTTAGTTATTTATGTTAGGTTGTTTTTTGATATTAATAAAATGCTGTTGCCTATTTATACCAAACAATCGTGTCTTGTATCTAGTTCTTGGTGGGCGGTAGGGAATCGGTGGGTCGGGGGTTGTTTGGTCAAAGGTACCATTCATATCTGTCCCCACTTTCTTCGTACATAGACAAGTGGTCACAAGGCTTCAGTAAAATCCAAATGCGTTTGAAATTATTGTCATTAGCCATTTATGTATCTTTAATATAAAAATGTGTAAATTAATCTTTTTACTCTTTTATGTCTATATGTCAATCAATCGCTTCCTTGTCCTGACACCTAAAGAAAAACCTCTGGTCCGTGACAATCCTCATTGTTGTTGTATCTTACAATTAACACACCATTGGTAAATGCATTAAAAGTTCATTTATCAAAGCATCTGTATATTTCAAATTAACAGCAACTGAGAAAGTAAGCAACATAAAAATAAATCAGTGCTGCTGCCAGCTCTTCTAATGGACCACCACAGCCAGAACAACAAAACATTTTTCACCAATTGTACTTAAGCAGGGCCCTTAAATTCTTTTTTTTTTTTGCTTAGGGCTTATTAAAGCTTAAACACGCAAACATATATACATAGACCACTAGAGTGATACTCGGGGCTGGTTTGGGGATATAGAGGCAGCCCTGACACGTTAACATTCTTTCTGTGTTGCTCTTTAGCTTATTTAAATTGCATGTGACAAAAATAGTACAGTTTCTAAACCACTAATTTCAATGCACAAGTGGCAATACTTTCCATAGAATTTTTTTTCAAATTCAATATGGCCAAAGCCTTTAATGTCAAAGTAATACATTTCTAAATTTACATTTCGTATTTTCAGTTTGTCCTATTAACCCCTAAATGACAACGCCCGCACATGTACGGGCTCAAAATGCATTGTTTTCAATGGGTTTAGGGACCGCCCATTGTCCTTAAGGGGTTAAAGAATTGCATGTGACATATTAACATTTTTACCACTCAAGTGAAACCATACACTACAACGAACCTTCCTTTGTCAGTGGACACCAGGCCAAAGTTCTGTATACTGGCAACTGTACAGGAATTGAGAACAGCAAAGATGTCACTGCTTCCTTCTTTAAAGTTGAAGAGATGTGCCATATTAGCCGTAGAAAAAGAGAAAGCAAATGTGCAAATACCATAGACCTGACCCAAAGTAACACCCCAGCTGCTTCACAGGACCTACCTTCATGGCCAGCGTCCTCTATGCCTAGCACTGGGATATGACATCCTGTATTTTAAAGACAAGTTGCTGTAAAGGGACTGCCCTCGAATACAAAGTAAATGAATATAGTATAGGACGGTTTCGGGACGCTTCAATTGGTTTTATTGAATAAAAAATAGTAAGCATAAATGAAATGTCTGTTCCTTTAATTTGTTTAAGCTGCTTGCCCCTCATTATATCTACAACACAATGTAAGAATTTGTTGTTAAAGGACAACCTTACACTGTGTGTGGCAATCACTGAAAAAGAACACATTTGTTTATTGCTCAATGTCAGACATTCACTTTGCATTTCTTTATAATTCAGATCTTCCTTAATGCTTATTTGCTCTCCTGCTGTAACCAATATTTGTCAAAATATCATATTCCCCTGGCCCATTAGAAATGTACTGCAGAGGGAACCTGACACTAGCCACTATGATGGTTTTTTGTATTGTTATAGCCTCATAATAACCACTTAAGTCTCAGGCCATTATCAACGAACAATATTTCTAATTAGGATATAAATATTATGACAGCAATAATTGCATGTACAAAAATAAAAATGGTCAATACTTTCTAATGGAGGATGTCTGTGGATAAATGTGCCATTTGCTTTTTTTTATTTTTAGAGTAAACACATTGCCACAACTGTGTCATTTTATGCAGTCAAAAAATCCATCCAATATCTACAAATGATATGTTCTCTGAAACTAACCTATCTCTATATTATGTTTTAAATATGTATACACTCTGTATGGATATTGTACAATATTTATCAGCAAGTATCATGGAATCTACTAGACTTGTGCATTCGTCTTCGGGCAAACATGAAAACGAACATGAAGGGTGCTTTTTATGTTCGTCTTGAAGAAACAAAGAAGCGAAGATAGCGGCGGTGAAACGTAACGAAGACGAAGACACACAACACGAAGAATCTTCGTATTCGTCTTCGTCTACTAAGCTCCCTGGTCCCTTACCCATCTAGCCTACCTTATCTACGCAGCATCGCAGGGGTTGACAGAAGCGGAAATCTGTAGGTTCGCCGTCAGCGGTTAAGGGGCCGTCCAAATGACTCTATTGGCCGCCTGCAGGGTTCTCCTCTGGCATCAACCAATTGGCGACCAATAGGCTCACTCACTCCTTTTTAACTACTGACAGTGAACCTACGGATTTTTTTTTACAGAAATCTGTAGGTTTGCCGTCAGGGGTTAACTTGGCCGACAGAGACCACTGGTCTCCCTGCTCCAACGAACGACCAATAAAGTCGCTTCTACAGGCCTTTAACTGTTGTAGGAGGGAGACCAGTGGTCTCTGCCGGCCAAGTTGCTGGACCAGCATTTTAAAAGTCTGTACGAGCGACTCTATTGGTCGCCAGCAGGGGGCTCGTCTGCTCTCAACCAACGAAGTACAAGTGTACTTCATTGGTTGATGGCAGAGGAGACCCCTGCAGGTGACCAATAGAGTTGCTCGTACGGACATTTAAACTCCTGGTGCCAAAGCTGCTGTGTAGTCCGTCCCACGTTAACCCCTTCTACAAAAAACAGCAAAAATGAAGAAAAAAATGAGCGAAGAATGCAGACAAATATTCGCCCGAACCGAACACAAGAACGGACGAATATTCATGGAATACAAAGATTTTTCCCCTGCGAAGACAAACACGAAGACGAACACGAAGAGTTGGCCGGCGCCCAAGTCTAGTATCTACATATACCACAGAAATGTGTGATATTTCTGGTCTTAACCACAAGACATTAAGCTATCAATTAGTGGTCATGGAACTTATAGATAATTCAAGCCAGTTTCAAAGGGAATACTATGGACTGGCTGTGTAATAGATTTTCTGCATTAAGTAGAATGTGATTCCAGATATTTGTGGCAATGCTTTTCAGCAGCTGAGCCAGGTTAATGATGGAGAAAACAAATTCATATTTATGAAATCAGTGCTAGATTGCAAGGAAATATGAAAAAAGCTAAATAAAACAGTTGAAAGATCACTGAGAAAACATCATACACTATATTGCAGTGCATATACTTTCTGCATAGTTTATCATCTATCAATCTTTCTATCCTCTTTTGTGAGCAATAGATTAAAGAATACATTTACTATATTAAAAAATATCTGAAAAATATTGAAAAATGCGTGGTGAAATATTTCAAATATTTATCTTAATAGTAAACAATTAAGACACAGGTCCATAGTTTCCATATGTCAGAGAAATATACTTTTTGTTTGAAATATTTGAAATATGACGATTAGTATTGGATTAGTATTGGAGTAATATATTTGTAAACATAGTGTTTTTGAGCTATTTATTTGTTTTTGTACTTTAAGTTATAATTTCCTCTAAATGAATAAATCCTATAGAGAGCAGAAAACAAAGACAGTGAACCATACTGATGAGCAAGCAGGAACAGGTCTCCTAAGCTTGACTGGAAGGTTGAAGGGTATCTTGCCCTTGGTATAATGAAGCATGGATCAGATAACGCTACTCTAGCTGGCTGCTATCAGTTTCTTTCCTGTAGTACCAGTTCTAACTTTGCTGGCAAAATGCTAATGTCAGGATTCCATTATAATGAGAGAAAAGGTTTTTTTTTATCCACAAAATAGCCAATGCTTCATAGCCAATGCTTCCTGTCCATCTAATAACATTTTCCGACGTTCTACACAAATTAAAACACATTACAATCAATGGCCAGTTGTATATGGCCAATATTTTAAATAGGAAGAGAGAAAAAGACTCACAAGTGGGAGCAGAATATAGATGATTTGGAGGGGCCAGCAGCAAAAAACAATCCTTGTTATAACATACCCTATGCAAATTAAAACATTCCATAGGTAACAGCAAACTATTTCCACATATTCACCATTACAATTACACCCCTTCTTATCGCGCTTAATATAGTGCTTCAAAAACATTTTGTAGCTGACTGAGATCATTTTGCTTGTAATTAATTCTGCGTTGTTGGCTTCTTTAAAAATATAAGCAGAATAAAAACCATTAACACTGTGGCTGCTCTGTACTACAGTTCTAAGTGGCCTAGCTAAATAAGTATAACCGATACCCATGAGGGATTGACCAACTTGCTTTGGGCCTGAGGCCAAGCTTTTGTTTTTCAGTGGTATTTGGCGCCGCCTATTACCCGCCTTGATCCTGCCCACTGGCTGCCACATTTCCGTGTCATACTGTGGATAGCCCAAGTCCATGAATGGACCCATGATTCGCCCACCTCTTCTGAATCCAATGAAGATTAGGAGGGGATTGCCTTGAAAGATTTGCCCTGAAATATACAGGATTCCTGTATTTAAGAAAATGTGTTACATACAATGTCACTGAAACTTACATTTAGTACTTACATTTTTAATCTTCACGTATTATCTGTTAGAGTAATGTATGCCCAAGACAACCTTTGCAGAGTCCGTCTTTAAGTAATTGATATTAAAACTTGCAAAGCATGCATGGATTGACACTAAATCATCAAGAACGCCCTGGCTTAGATGCCTCTCCTTAATTACGGCAGCCTTGAAACCACAGAAATAACAGCTGTCACCAAAAAAGAAAGTAGTGAGGACTCTGGGTAGTCTCACAGGGTAACTTAGCCTCTCCAAGACCTTTAATTAGCTATTCCCGGGCTTGTGCTAACCACCTATTGATCTTTGGTGTCTTCCTGCTAGATTTAATTGCAGCTAAATTACCACAGTTTAATGACGGTGCAAAGGAAATTCTCTCTCTCTAATTTTATTGTGGCATCACTATTACTGCCTGCATCAGGAAATGTTCACCTAAACTTGTCTTGCTGGCATACCCAATGGGGTCCAGAGCATGTATGTAAAACAAAAATGTACTTAAAGTGAAGCACTAACTTGTTTCACTTATCAATGCAATCGTCAGGTCGTTTCCACCACAAAACATGAAACGATCAAAAGACACCCGAAAGACAAACTGACCCGCTGGCATCATGATGTTAGGTGTCCGTTCTCACTAAGCAAATGTACTACGTACGTTCACTCTAAGGTCTAGGGTGAACTTTGAGGGGGCGCAGCATAGTTTTAGCTATGGTATCCTCCAAAATGTACAGATTAAAGCTGTGGGTTTTAATGCAAATTAAGGTATGTAGTTATGGGAAATCAAGTCATTCCTGACGGTTCCATTGGTTTTATATTTTTTTTACTAGTTAATCGCATAATACCGGTATATTTAACAAGACTGATTGCTTTCTATTTTTCATAGTTTGGAAATCATAATGTTTTACCATGTTCCAATGTGTTTAGCTGATAGACATATTTGTCTTTTAGCGTGATTTTTATAATACGTTTTATAGAGAGTCGGGTCAGACGTCTACAATTAAGTGCTCATGATGGAGCAGTGTGTATTACAAGACCCAAAGTGCATCATTCTCATCCAGTGCAGAGCATATCAATCAATTACTGGAATCAGCTTCACATAACAAAAACCCTGGAGAGAAGAAATGATTGATTAATTGACCATGATGTCAACCTTGATCCAACTAAGGCTTGAGGTCATATCAATTTGTGATGGACAATGAAGGATATATAGATGTATGATTTTTACACTGAAACAACTATTAAAAGTACATTTAAAGGCGTATATATATATATATATATATATATATATATATATATATATATATATATATATATATATATATATATATATATATACCTCTCCAATTGACCTTAAGCAGCTAGTCAGTGGCAGTAGACATGGAGGATATGTTCTGGTAAGATATACGGGAGGAGAAGAGTGTTGTATCTCTACCTGTAGCTTTTTTCCAAAGGTATATGCTTTATTTATTTGTAGAAAAATGCATTCTTCTTTTGTGGGGCTGTTAGGAACAGTTACACTGCTGAAACTCTGGTGAAGACCAAGGGGGTGATATTTAATAAGAGTGATGTAGTAGTTATGTCTGCTGCAAGAGTCCACTATGTTCACATTACCTTAGTTTGCTTATACAAACCATACAAAACAATGAGTAACTGGGTTATTAAGGGAAAATGATTATTTTAATAAGATACATTATTTTTTCTATACTGTTTCCTAAAGCAGGTGGCAACCCCATGCATTAATGTATGTAGGGAATGCAGACTGGTATGTAATTTTACAAATTTAATAGAACTTAATAGCATCAAGCTTTTATTTTATCCATGGAGAAGTCTGTTTTTGTAATGATAGTTTGCTGAGGTTTTTCTAGTTCTGTATTTTACAATACTCACTTGGCAGCACTATGGCTGGGTGTTACACATAGATTAACATTCTTGGCCATGTAAGGCAAATCTATCATCTCAATGGACCCTATTATTGCCCGGAACTAGAACACAGCACTTTCTCTCTGTCATCAGAATAGATTTTGCACTACTCAGTTATCATCAATGGGGCAATTTTGCTGACCTTTTTTTAATTGAATAGAAAATCCGTAGCTGTCAAAATATAATGGCTTGTTAAAAAGTGTTAGTGATGTCTGTTTTGGCAATCATAATTAAATTTGAAATAATGTGATTTTGGTTTGTAAATGAAATGTTAAAAAGTGTAATAAAACATATTTTCCTTGTAATTTCCAACATAAATATCAGATCTGTGTTCTACAATGTATAAGTCCCTAGGGCAAAGAATGAGATGGCATTACCACTAAAACACACAACATTGTCCCTGAGATCTTTAGTACATCTTGGAGGCACAGGGTTTCTTTCATATGAAGGAGGGAAATACATTTATAGTGTGATATTAATGTAGTCAAAAGACCATGTGATATCAATAACTAGATACTGTATGTATACTAGCCACTTGTCTTAAGAGTCCATCATGTTCATCTATTCCATATGTTCTTATTTACTGCTATCAGAAGCAGACAAAAATCAGATCACACTTTAAATTATTTCCAGTTTTGATTCATAGTCTGGTTTTTACGTGAATCTTTGTGCTGGCCGTGTTTACCCGGTAAAACTTTATAGGTCTGAAAATTACCAGACAAGTATGTATTTTTTGTGTCCATCAACACTAGTTTTGAAAAGAATTCTGTATCTTGACTAGTTTATCTTTTTAAAAGCACTTTTCTATGCATAATACAAAAACACCTTAAATTTCTCTAACTGTATTCATTTATACAATTATACATTTTTAAGGGTAGGAAGCAACATTTCACTATATGCTCTTTATGCACCAATGAATCCTAAGTCTTTTCATGGATACCTCTCTCCTTGTATGTTCTTGCCTATCCCTGTATATCGTATAATGGGACATTGATGATGTGGTTAAAGTAGAGGACAGCATGTTGTGGTGTTTAAACCAAATATAAAAATATATCTCACAAAGGTTCGTCTACTTTAAAAAACACAGTAACATACAATAAATGAGTGACAGCCCAACGTACAATGCAACACTAAGACTAACCTGCAACCTAAAGGTCCAACATAACCCAGCACACCACCGATTACCCCATCCATGCAGGATGGTGGAGAAAGAGAGACTGAACTAAGATTTTGCATTGAACAGGCATATTGAATCACTGTAGGTGTGCCCTTGTTAACATATCAAAAGACATGTAATACAGGAAGAGTTCAACTGGCAAAAACATTGACAACAATACTTGTCTCCACACATGGTAATGTTGAAAATGTGATATTGAATTGTTTACATTTGATATTTAATAAGATGTATTCAAATTAGTAACATTGCCCTTACATGAAGTAGAATTTAGGGGTGAGTGAAGGTGCTTGACCTAACTGCCAACATAGCTATCGTTATTATGGGTCAGTTTACATGGAAATGTGGACACGAGAACTGGCTATTCTATGGCTAGAAACTAATAATGCTGTATTTTGCTTAAACCAGGAAAACTGATACATACTGAGAGGCAAAATTCCAAAATAGCAACAGCGTAAATATTTGATATGCATTTGAAAATCTTCTGTTGACCTCCTTTTCACACCCCGTAGAATAGTTTGTTTTCCAAATACTAGTGGATGTAAAGAGTCGCCAGATCTCCCACAAAGACAATTTTTATCATCCTCTGCAAGGGCAGAAATCACAGACATAGCTCATTTATAACATGGTAACTGTACCCTAGAAGAAAATGAAATATTATAGTGTGAGATAATGGCCATGAGTATTACATACTGATGTATGGCAGTGATCGCAAGCTTTTTTATTAACTGCTTATGAATGAAGAGGCTTTAGAGCATAAAGTTACTGTATGATATAAATTGCTTGCTCTTATGAGTATATCAATATAAAAAATGTCCCCATAAAGACATATGCCCATCCTGTTGCGCAATCACATCTCTTCACCACTTGCATGTCAGATAACATTTAGCTATTTATCCATCAGATAGGGCCTATGCAAACAGGACATTTGAATTTCCACAATATATGACATAGTATACTGGTAATTATTATTGTGAGAAAATAAGATACTTTGATATACTTTAAATATTCATATTCACATACTTCATTATAATGTGAACATCACCAAAGGTAATGTCATCTCTAAGTGATGAGGACTATTGCATTTTTCAGTCATGATAGCCAATCTGCTAGCAAATGTATAACTACCTGCCAGGGAGCCAATCATAGAGCACCCTTTAGGACAGACATTGCACTGCGGTTACTGATACATTGTGGACGTACATATACGTACATCTACTCCCTAGCCAGACTGTTTAGTAATCAGAAGGTATAGATGAAATATCATGCTTTTTCTACTACATTAAGAACATCCAAATATTGGATACTTATTACTGTCTAAGTTACACTTTCCGTTAGCCTTTTAACATTTCTAAAGGAAATAAGCAGATAAAATCTGCAGTAACATGTTGCCTTATAGTACAAATACAAAAAATCATCTTTCACAACAAAGAACATTTGTCAGATATCCAGTGTTCATGTTCTTTTAATCTGTGCAGTATTTTTCAAATGTGTGTAAACTGGTTATTCTCCAAAATTCATGCATCTTTTAAGCTCAAGCACGCATGACCATGCCTCAGATGTATGCTTGACAGTTACGACAAACATAAGGTGAATGTGAAAGGGTACAGGTCCAACCGTAGCAAGTCAAATAAACTGATCAAGTCATAATCCACGGTAAACCGAGATTTCTAAAGGTATTATTTTAGTCATTGTATGCTACGCTGTCATTTTGATAATGCAAAGTTAACAAGGACAAACAGATTTAAGTGCAAGACTTTCATTCTAACCCATGAATTCCATTCTTTTTAATGATAATTTGGCTTGCCTACACAGTGTTCTGTAGATCTGAGAAACCATGGGATTAGGCCAAATACTGTCATGGTAACAGAAAGAAAAGGAATCACTTAAAGCAGGTTTCCAATAGCAAGAACCGTTAGCATTCAGTAAGTAGCCTTCAATAGACTTTGACATCTGCTATTCATTTGTTGTTTTTAGGATTGTAGAAAGCAGGATAATTGGAAGTAGTACACTGTTCTGGGAACATATTGAGTGAAAAGACTCTTAGAGCTTTTTTTTCTCTTTTTTTATATTGGTCTTTTTAGCCTTAAAGCATTTAGTATGTACCTGCTTCGTCCATTTAGAAACTGGACAATTTAGTGGAGGGAAAGTCGTCTAAACTCAATTGCATTCAAGCAATGAATAGTCAAAAGAAGGATCTGTGTTTTCTTTTGGGGTTAACTACCCTTCTTTTAGATTTTTAACAAATTGCTTTTGCACGTACCAAGGATAAAATAATGACACAGCTTTGTGTTTGGTTTAAGGGTACGCAAATGTACAGAAAAGAACTGAAAGGAGGTCAAGAGGGTGATCGCCCTGTGCTACTGTAATCTGGAGTTTTGGAACCACTACCAGAACTTGCAGCTTCTTATATAGCCATGGTGATGTCTGCAGTGACACTGGGGTATATTCACGAAGTTCCCTAAGTGGCTGAAACCAGAAGGGTATCAGTTAACATAGATTAATTTGCCAGTTTATGGTTCCCTGGTATGGAACAAGGACACAATATCTAGGAAGGATTGGGGAATGGGCAGTCCAGGTGGTTGGGTCTATCCTGGCATGGGTCCAGAGCTGCAGGTTAGAGAGTAGGGAGTAGTGTTGGCATGGGGGTAGGAAGAATATGTAGTCACAAGCTACACATACCAGCCCTCTAAATTTTCTAAAGTGAAATAAGAAAAGCATATGCCATTGTAGTGATAATACCCTGAAGTGTAAATGTATGTTAGTGGCCTGAAAAGAGCTTCTCTGAGGTTCATGCAGAGTACAACTAAAAGGAGATCTTTGTTATATATTGCAAAGTTACACATAGAAATCCAGTATGTACTATAGGACAATGCATATCAAAGTGCTCTGAAAGTCCTTCAAAAACAGAAAATAAAACACTTACCTGACACAGAAGTTATAGCCATGCTTCAAAGTGTTTCTTCTTCATGATCTCACTGATTGGCTGCTTATGCTGTCAATCAGTGGCAGTAAAGTACTTTCAATGAAATCAATGGGAGTATGTTCTTGTCACTGATCGACAGCATAAGTAGTCAATTGTTTATATAGAGCCAACAGTTGCCACAGTGCTTCTTACAATACATACATTCCGGTTATGTGATAAGACTAGAATTGAAAGACTAAGACAATCTGATACATTAGTTGGAGAAGGGCCGCATTAACAGTGCACATAGCGTTCCGCTGACCAGGTGCTCACTTGCTTAGCTAGGGGTAGGGAAAGGGACAAGTGCATTTTGGGGGGCTTTGCAGAATCCCCCCATGCATTTGCAAAGGAAACAAATGAAAATTGAAATGGACCACATGCAATCAAGTTGACAAAATAGGACAAAAATATTTATATTACTTGAAGAAGATGTCTTTTCTTGGGCCGAGATAGAAAAAGATGCAACATTTATATATGTCTCTATAGCTACAGTATATATATCTCTTCAGCTTCTCAAATGTCTCTTCAGATTGATTCCATTTAAAGAACAGACCTCTTGGGTTCCAAGAACTTATGTAGTTATATATATTTCTGTCTTGGACCAATATGGTATCCGCTTTTACTCCACTTTTTTGGGGGAGTAATATGACATAAACATTACTTCAAATTAATACATATTAACAAATACTGTATATTAAATAAGCTAAATGAGCATTAATATGAATATAAGAATCACATAGCTAAAAAGGCTTTAATATAAATATAAGAATCACATATATTCTTTATACACAATCAATATCCACAAGGGTTTCTAGCCATGTTTAGATAAAATAAGCAACTAAAAAATACATAAATGTAGGTATGCTCATTGTTGGCTGTGGTAGTATATTTTAAATGGATGAACCTGGTCTTCTGATGTGCATTATGGGAAATAACATTCTAATTTTTGTGTTAATTAAGTTTGTCAGCTTCTGCTTCTGCATTATACTTAGTAAGCTTTTAAGAACTTTTAGAATTTCCATCTCATGACGTTAGTATTCTTAAATTTCAAGATTAAATTAAGACCAGAACGTAGGAAGTTGAGAATATAAATTACCAAATGAGAGTTTTTCTTTCCACCTTGACATGAGTTTTTACAGGAAACCTTCATGAAAGAGAAACAAAAATAAGAAACTCTATTAAACAATCTGACTGTCGGGTAGATAGTTCACAGAGCTGCATTGTAACCCAAGGTGTGTTGGGCTTAAAGGGGAGCTGTTGTTGTGACAGCTTTTAGCATTATTAAATTCAACTATAAAAGTAACGTATAGCTTGTGCTTTATACCATGGAAGGTGAAGGCTTTCTGAATTAATCAACAATAAGCACCAACTCCAAAAATAAAGTTTA
The DNA here is from genome assembly GCF_027358695.1 of Spea bombifrons. NCBI lineage: Eukaryota > Metazoa > Chordata > Amphibia > Anura > Pelobatidae > Spea > Spea bombifrons. The sequence continues at coordinate 104,279,942 of NC_071087.1, read as the reverse complement.
GATAACTTAATGGAATGGATTTATTGTGCAGACCCTAGGAGCAGGAAGCTCAGGTGGCCCACCCCATGATATGCACATAATATGGGGGTTATAATAAGTATATACATTACTCATTTTAATTTATTTAGCTTGCTGAACTTTAAAAATGATAGATCTTCCTTAGCACCTTCTGCTGTAGCATAAATATTCCATTGAAAACTACATTGTATGATAAAAAGTATGTGGACAGCCCTCCTAATTGGGTTTGGCAGATGCCAGGAGAATGCTACCTACAGGAATGCATAGCGCCTACTGTAAAGTAGGGTTTGAGCTAGGCTCCTTAGTTCAAGTAAAGGGTGATGTTAATGCTACAGCATACAATGACATATTAGACAATTCTAAAACTTTGTGGCACCAGTTTAAGGACGGCCCTTTCCTGTTCCAGCATGACTGTGCCACTGTGTACAAAGCAAGGTTCATGCAATGTTTGACAAGTTCAGGGGCAGGCTGTCCCATGGGTTGGGGGGGGACAAGTGCCCCTTGGGCTGGTCCAGAAATGTTCACACCTTTAGTATGAATTGGAACACCAATTGCGAGCCAGGCCATCCCGTCCAACATCAATGCCTGACCTCACAAATGCTCTTTCAGTATGAATGGGCAAAATTACCACAGACCTAGTTCAAAATCTTCCAGAAAGCCCTCCAAAAAGTGTGAAGGCTGTTAGAGCCCACTCCATATAAATGCCCATGGTCTTGGAATGAGATGTCCAACAAGCCAATGTAGGTGTAATGGTCTGGTGTCCAGATACCTTTGATCATATAGTGTATGAGACAGAATAGAAAATAACAGATTACATCATCAAGTCCCATATATTAAAGTCTCTTTATATTATTATTTCTGTCATTACAATATGCTTCACTGAGCTGTATCTAGCAAACATAGCCATTTGTATTAGTTCTATTTGATATTCTGGTTATGTTTATCATTTTGGAACCATCAGCTACATACAGTAGTCTTAAGGAACTGGAGATTTTGAGGATGATGCAAAAACAATGCTCCACTTTTTAGAATGCATGGCTTGCATATATATATAAATATACGATATAAATGGACTCTTACCTGCTAGTAATGACTAATGATTAGGTCCGACCAGTGTTAAATAGCTATTTCTAAAGCAATGCAGAACAACATTGCAAATCCTATGTTGGTCCATGTTACAGTGTATATAGTATATCAGTTAGTATATAATGCAATTGCAAAGTTGGTTCTGCATCTTGCAATTGAAGTGTGGTTGAACTATTTTATGGACCAGTTAAAACAGATTTATAAATGAGATTGCCATGCATTGGATGCTCTTTAGCTTAAAGTCATTTGGGCCTCATCCACAGTCTGGCCTAATTATACTACATCGTTCCACCATATTGCCTAAATATTCCAATATAAAGGTTGGTAGAATCAACAGATTTTAATATAGCAGAATTGTCATTCTTATATTTTCAGATCATAATATAGTCATACTAGTTCCTAAAGACACACAGACAAATATGTCCTTGAGAATTCTGTGGTCGTATTCATTTTACTTTCTTAAGAATCCTATGTTCATTTAATCTTTACACTCATGCTCTGTCTTTTGTCTGACACTAAAGTGTTATGTTTAGACAGAGTCTTGAGTGGATCATGATTTCTCTCGAACCCATTACCTCCTCTAAAGTTACAGATATTACAAACAACCACACTCACATTTTCTGTAATAACTTACCAAATTGTTGTCATTTATGAGTTCTGCATGTTCTCTACTTCAATAAATGTAATTTCTGTAAACTTCTGACAAGAAAAAAAAACATTAATTTAAATTGGCTATCGCCCTGGTATGGTTTTTTTTAGTAAAAAAATAGCTTTTTTCACTATGCAGTTATCTTAGTTATTTAGATAATTTGACAGTATATATAAACCATTCATCATATCTAGTGTATTGTTTTCTTCTGTCTGTTCTGATCTTTTGTCATAAGTTTAGGGTAGTCTTAGGCCTGTCAATTCCAAGCGTGATTAGTAACACATTCCAAGATTTCAGAATAGGAAGACCTTTGTGTACATCTGATTTGCTCATGACATCATACGCTGCATTCACATGTTGCTTGATAGCATCCAAACTTTATACAGTATATCACACATAATGAACAGGTCATTTGCTGAGCAATAGTAACACTCCGAATTTTTATTATTCAGGTGACTATATACTATGTACTATAGAAAAATGTCATTTTTGTTGCAGGTTGTGGCCCTGATATATCCTGATAGCTCTAAATGATTTCAGTAGCCGAGACAACAGCTTCTCTTTGAAGAAATGGGAACCTTTCTAAAGGCTTCGTCAGCAAGAAAGAGATGGGTCAGGAAACTGGACCTTGTTTCATCCCCTGGATGCATAATCTCTTGAGCTCTTCTCATGAATTGGCTCACAAATATGTTGCTCATGTTCTAGTTAAAGAAGAGACTCAGAATTTCAATACACTGCAGTTCCTAAGAACAGATGTACAGACTGCCGACAAACTCCCTCCCTCCCCTCTGTCTGCCTCTTGTTTATAGATTTTCAGCTCACCATGTCCCTATACTATATGACATATTTACAGAAAAGCTAAATAAACCAATAGACACTTTCATTCTCTGAAAAACTGAAGCACAGCCAATAGTCACATTTAGTAGATGACTGGTACCTTAAAATGCCAACATGTCTATAGCTAAAATATTTTTATGGAGTTAAACACCACTCCATACTGTGCGTTTGCTAATGTGTGACTTTGCCAAGGGAATAAGATGAAAATTTGTCTGGAGGTAGGGATTGTAAATAAACATTATAATTTAGTCAATCTCAAAGTGCCCAGAACAGATAGCACCACTGACCTAAGTGAGTAAAATCTTGCTTTAAGTAAGCCAAGTACTCATAAGTCAAATATTGACACAAAACTAATACAGCGTAACTGTATAAATCAATATGCTAAAAATATAACATACAATAAAATAAGTAAATATGTTTAAGGCATTTAACTATCAAAAAAACACTTCCCTGTATGGAACTTTCAGATTTCTCCACTGTTTCTCAGTCTCGGGGTGAAAGGGCAGATTTTCAGAGACATACAGTCTAGTGCTGACTCCTTGATATTCTGCTCTAATAATTAATATTATTATTCTGCTCTGATAATAAACAAATGTAATATTTAAGCGTCCCAAACAGTTTTTGCCTACTGATATATCACTGATATAGCCCCTTTTGGATATCAGTGACCTAATTCAGAGCATCAATACATCCTGATAAGTGTTGGTTTTCATGAAGACTGTTTAGTTGCCATAATTAGCATGTTACCACAACATAATCTTTGTGGGTTACTATATGAAGAGCTTCAAGTACAATTGTCCAATTACTACCTAAATTAAAAATTAATAACTACAGTATTTAGTTTTATGAGATATATGTGGCTTGACACAACTTGAGCAAGTTTACCAAGGTTCTAGTTGTAAGATGGAATGACTAAACTCTAAACTACTCGTTCTAAAAAGTCAAGTTGCTGCTGTTTTGGAAATTGTCTTCTGTTATCTTCTGTGGAGTTTCACTCAAATGCTTTCAAGTTGTAGTCTTGAGTTTGCCATCTAAGTTAGTCGTACAAGTCCAGTCTTTTATGTTTGTCGAGTTTACTTGAAGTGTGGTTGATTTGACAATTGACTTAACTTGTCTTAACACAATTTTTTTTGTAACAGACCTGACCTCCAGTTCAGAATTCATTATGACAATGTAGACATTAGGGTTACCTAGATGATAGACCTCACCACACTAAAGGTTCACAAAAAATTGGCATCCACAAAAAAATTCCCATAAACTGTTCCCCATCTACAATGCCATTAACTCATTGTCAGTACCCTTTTACTCTGTTGCATTAAAGTGTTCAGTGTTTATAGTTAATTTTACTGCAACATGGTACTTACTTTTATTGTGCTAGTAAATGTCACAGTATGCATACATTTTTGTTTGCCATTTAATACTAGACAGAGACTGATGTCACAATGATTCTGTTTTTAATCTGGCTTTATGTAAATTGAACTGGTACATGTAGATACTTCCAGTTTTCTCAGTAGCAGAGAAAAAACACACATATGAACCCTTAACTTTATAATATCAAAGTGAATTTAAAGTCACAGGCGGGACTCTTCTGTTATATGATGGAATGCAGAGCTACAGTGTCAGACATTACAAATTTAGTTCACAGAAGTATGGGATACAGATTGTTTCTCTGTAATTTTGTATGTCTGTTTTGAGCAACTAGGTATGAACGTATTAACAAAAAAGTCTATGTTTATGCTTTAACTTAGTACATTCTTTATTAAAAATATTAGCTTGATGTGCCCACAAAGCATGAAACAAATTAAAACATTTTTAAGTTGTATCAGTAGCGTACCTAGCGGGGGGCGGGGGGGGGCAGTCATCAGGGGGGTGCCAACTTGCCGGCACCTGGCACCCCTCCAGAGACGGACAGTAATGTCCGCCGCTGGAGGAGCAGGCTCGCAAGGGAGCCGTATCGGAGGTCTTTAACAGACTTCCAGCTCCCTTGAGTGATTTTAAGCCGGGTTCACTTTGAACCCGGCTTAAAATCACTTAAGGGAGCCGGAGGTCTGTTAAAGACCTCCGATACCGCTCCCTTGCGATCCGTGCGGCAACAGCTGCCGTGCGCCGGGGTTTGTTGTCAGATCCGGGCGCACAACACTGAAGCCGCGCCCACCGCTGAACAGGAAGAAGACAGAAGAACTGAAGAAGAGGAGGAAAATAAGCTGTAAGGAGAAAAGAGGAAAGGTAGGAAAGCATTCAGTGAGAGTGACAGTGAGAGTGGATTGGTATGTGTGATTGGTATATGTGGATTGGTATGTGTGGATTGGTATATGTGTGGATTGGTATGTGTGATTGGTATATGTGTGGATTGGTATGTGTGGATTGGTATGTGTGTGGATTGGTATGTGTGTGGATTGGTATGTGTGTGGATTGGTATATGTGTGGATTGGTATGTGTGGATTGGTATGTGTGTGGATTGGTATATGTGTGGATTGGTATACGTGTGGATTGGTATACGTGTGGATTGGTATACGTGTGGATTGGTATATGAGTGGATTGGTATGGTTGGATTGGTATATGTGTAGATTGGTATACGTGTGGATTGGTATACGTGTGGATTGGTAAGTGTGTGAGAGTGATGGGTGTTATGCTGTACCATTTCCAATGTATTTTTCATTATATAATTATGCTCTAAAGTACATCATAACTCCCATCACTCTATACTGTTCCATACAGTGGCAGAGCTGGGAGACAGAGGCCTTGCACCCCCACAGCAGGACTCCTCAAAGGTAAGCGAACTTCAAAGAGGGAGAGGGTAGATAGTTAGGAGGGAGTAGATAGGGAGAAGGGAGTGAGACGGGGATAGGGGGTAGATAGGGAGAAGGAAGTGAGAAGGGGTAGATGGGGCAGAAGAGAGTGAGAAGGGATAGATAGGGCAATCATACTCCTATCATGCCAAGTCTGCGAGTACATCCTGGAATCTGGGTATGCCTGGGCATGATAGGAATGTGATTGCTGTTAACAATCATATATATATATATATATATATATACACATATATAAATATATGTATATATATATATATATATATATATGTATATATATATATATATATATATATATATATATACTAATATTGTTATTTAATTGTTTTGTCCTATTTTGGTGTGTTACTTACTTTAAATAAAAGTGTAAGATTTTTTTTTATGGTGTGGGGGGTCATATTTGGTTTCGGCCAGGTAAATGCTGCATTTTCAGTTTCAGTCCAGAATTCGGACTGAATTTTCAGTGCATCCCTACTACTAATGAAGTCGTAGGCCTACACCACATCAATGTTTGGCTTAGTATATAGTGATAGGAGTTATTCTGCACTATTGTCAATGTCTGGCTCAATGTATAGTGATAGGGATTACGCTGTACCACCGTCAATGTGTGCCTCAGTATATAGTGATAGGTGTTATGCTGTACCACCGTCATTGTCTGCCTCAGTATATAGTGGTAGGTGTTATGTTGTACAACCGTCAATGTCTGCCTCAGTATATAGTGATAGGTGTTATGCTGTACCACCGTCAATTTCTGCCTCAGTATATAGTGATAAAGTGTTATGCTGTACCACCGTCAATGTCTGCCTCAGTATATAATGATAACAGTAATGCTGTACCACCTTCAGTGTCTGTGCCGGTATATAACGGTAGAAGCTATGCAGTTTTAAAGTGTGTGTGTGGGGGGTGCCACATACAGGATCCGCCCCAGGTGCCAAATACTCTAGGTACGCCCCTGAGTTGTATACTTACAAAATAATCGAACAGCACTTCTCATCACACCAGGGAAAAAGGTGGGAAATTTTTAAACATTTTAAACATTTTTAAAATGTTTAAAATTTTTTAAAACATTTAATGGAAGTAGCTGTAATTCCTTTACTTGGGCAAAATACTTTGGCTGAACCTAGGGGTAATTGATGGAATAATCACAGGGGGGGGGGTAAGGCTAGGTGGACAGAGAGAGCAGAATTTAAAGACAAGTAGAATGCACTGGCCTCCTGGCCTATTAGACCCCTTATGTGCTTATACTAAAGTATGAATTTATGATGTTAGGGCCCTGATTGCTATGATAAGAACAGGTCTCCCTGTTCACCTTCAAGGGCACCAGTACTCCAGTCACCCCACAAGCCTTGTACATGTAGGTGGAGAAGAGCAGTCCTTTGGGTAACGGAGACATTGTCCATATAAACGAACCATGATTACCATAAACAGTTGTTAAGATATCTGTATCTTTCTTTAAATGTATATATACCAAGGGTGCTCTGAATGGGGTACTGGTCCAAGATAATTCAAAGAGAGCCAGTCCGACTTAGAAGCCAGGAGCTCAGTTTGGTCATTTAATGGGATTTTACATGACCCCACTTTAAAAGTGTAGCCTCTCACACAGTGTGCAAATAGCTACAGTTTATGGAAGAACTCCAGGAAAGATAAGTGTGTGAGATGGTCAGATGTGATTGATGTTGTGAGGTGTGGTTTAGAGTGAGTGCGTGAGAGTGTATATTTGTTAAACTGAGTTTGTGGGCTGGTGCGTATGTTAGATATTGGGAGGGAAAGGGGATGTGGGACCAATTAGCTGTATCTGTCCCTTGTCTAAAAGGTGACAGTGCTCCCCTGCCCTATATAATGTATGTCTATATAAGACACCAGCAAAGCCATTTTACATAACATGACTAGGTATCCATTATTAATCATTTGCTGCCTTTTTGAATAATATATATGTTTTCAAAGATCATTGATGGATCAATATATAAATAGTAATGCAAAATCTTACAAAGTCTGTCGCTTTGAAAGAATAATTATGATTGATCAGCCCTCAGATTACAAAATGATATATGTTTCTTCTTTGTAACCTTTAACATAACTTCCATGCAGGATTTAAACAACTGAAGTGGTTAATTCACCAATGGGATTGTGTGTATATCTTCCTCTTTCTCTCATTTTCTATTTCAAAACACTTACAGTTTCCACATTATACTGCATTTGTTCTTCAATCCTTATCATAGTGAGTTGTGGAAGAGCTTAAATATTAGCACAAGAAATCACAGTCTAAAACTATAGGGTCAGAAGCTTAGATGTAATGTAAGGAAGCTGTACGTTACTGAGCCAGTGGTTGATTAGCGGAGTAACATCCCAGCTGCGGTAGTAGTAATAGTAGAGGTTATGGCAGTGAGGAAATTCAGAGGTTCATGGCTGTACTGGATACAAGACATGAACAAGGACTAAATATGATATAAAGATTTTACAGCAGGAATAATGCTCTGTGTTTGTGCTAAACAATACAATAAGTCAATCTTAATCACCAGAGGGACCCTCTGATTAATGAACGTCTTTAGAACGTGGAGGATGGTAGTAGGACTTCATTAGTAGAAGATAGACATCATTAGCACTGTCATAATCGGTTCAGTTTAGTTTAGAGTAGGGAATATCAGCCAAATGTCACATGACTGTCATCAAACAATGATTATTGGAACTATATGATGTACAATGGAATGTTTATTTTTCAATTAGTAGCATAGAAATTAAAAACTCAAATGGAAACTATACCATTGTATGCATAATTTCATAGACAGTTAGTCATGCATACTTAATCCCCCATAAATAGTAATTTTTCACTTAGCTTTATGTTTCATGTGTCTTTGCCACCCCGAAGCCTAATCAACATCAGAACCATGCACGTGACACTATGATGTTATGTGTAGCATGTGCCATAATCATGTAAATATGGATGCCATAATTGCAATCTAATGCCACTTATTAATTCCACATATTGCCAAAAATGCTACAAAATAAGGCATCTTATATTAGTGCACTGCACTACATAGACAACTGGCTGGAATGATGAGATTGAAGTGTAACAAACACTGGATTTGCAAAATCCATAATTTAACATCTTAACACACATTACTAGGTTCAGGGACAGGCTGGGCTGGCGGGCAGGAGGACAATTGCCCCCCAGGCCCCCCTGAATGTAAATGATTCGGCCGCGCCAGGGCTGTCTTTAATGCGGGGCAAAAGCCCGCGGTGGGCCGGCCAGTTTGTGCAACAGATGCAGCTACGAGTTTTAAAGCGGCCGGCATGCCTGCACCATGCCGCCATGTGCCTCAGTGAGGCTCTTCATTCCGCCCCTTTGAAGACGTTCAAGGGGGCGGACTCAAACGGAACAGCTGCTCATGACAGCTGGAAAAACACGTCGGAGGAGAGCGGTATGCAGGGAAGGAAGGCAGCAAAAAAGTAAGTATTTAAAATAAAATATTTGGGGTGATAGGTGGAAGACACCTTGGGACAACAATTAAATACAAAAAGAGCGTGGCTGGGGGGGGGTTGGGACATCACATATATTAATACACAAAGGGGGGGGGCTAAGGGCAATGCACATGGGTACATTAACCAGTACAAAAGGGGGCATCAATATACAAGGGAGGGGGGCTGGCTTGGGGCATTACATAAATCAATACACAAGGGTGGTGGGGCATAAATGCACAAAGGGGGCTGGCTGGGGGCACAAATGCACATGGGGCAATACACAAGGGTTTGGGTGTTGGTGTGGCAGAGCTTGTCCTGGTGTGTGTGTGTGTGTGTGGGTGTTAGTGTGGCAGAGCCTATTCTTGTGTGTATGTTTGGTCCTTGCACTTTACTTTCTGTAGGAATAAATTGAACAAATTGAATTCTTAGTTATACAGAGATAAAACACCTCCTGAATTTGTAGTCACTTCAGAGGACAAAACTTTTTAGGCAAGGAAATCAGTGAGAGGAAAAGTAAAGGTTCTTTGTTATTTACTCCATTTCAATCTCCATATTTTATTAAAAATGATTAGTGGCACTCAATTGTGGCTTCAGGTATCGCATGTATAATGACTTATTTTTTAGTGCACTAATGTACTCCCAATCACATCACATTACATCAATATGCTTGAAATAGAAAATCAGGAAAAGATGGTGGGCTGATTCGGTGGCGCAACAGGCCACTTGACTAGACTTGCCCCCCAGGTCGTAGGCTGCCAGCCCTCCCCTGACTAGGTACAAACTAATATTAAACTGAACAAAATTAATTTTTTCTTGCGTGTTCAATTGAATTATGTCCTGATACGTGCATTATTTTTTCTGCATAAGTGCAATCTCTAAAGTATTAGGTACTTTAAAAATAAACATTTGGAAGATACAAAGATAAGTTTTGAAAAAAATCTTCTGTTTTTGAAATTCAGAATTACCTCTATGCATTCATTTTTTAAAGGAGTATCCTTACTTTACTTAGATAAGAAATTAATAATAGTTTCCAGCTTAACATATCCTACGCAGGGCCGGCCTTAGGGGTGTGCGACCTGTGCAACCGCACAGGGCGCCATGGCAACAGGGGCGCCTGCCCGGGACTTAAATTAAAACATCGTTTTTTTTTGTTTGATTTTTAAACTTTATTTAACATCCTACATGTTAAATAAAGTTTTTGTTTAACTTTAACATGGAGGATGTTAAATAAAGTTAAAACAACAACAACAAAAAACAATTTTTTAATTTAAGTCCCGGGCAGGGGTGCTGAGCGGTCGCTCGTGAAGAGATGGGGCAGAGGTGGGCAGTGAGAAGGGGCAGAGGTGGTAGATAAAGGGGGAGATGGGATAGATAGTGAGAAAGGGGAGTTTTGTGACAAGATTTTCCTTTCTTTTTTTGGGAGGGGGGGGTGCCAGAGGAGTAGTCCGCACAGGGCGCCAGAACACCTAAGGCCGGCTCTGATCCTACGTTGTCATCCTTTGAGACATGCATTAGCCAGTTCCAAATATTTTTTTCCGAGTCACTTTGGCTGGAAGTCAGTTAATTTCCTTAAAGCTGTGAGAGAATTAAATTTATTTAATGTGGGTAACAAAAACAAAAAGATGAATAAAAGTAAAATGTTAACTGTATTTACTTTTATAGGTCTCGTGAGTGTCTGGGTGGCAAGGGAGAGCACATGTCCTGCCCTGCTTACATTCAATAATTGTGATAGGGTGTTCCAACGACAATAAAATGAGGGTCTAGTGAAATGGAGAGTATTAACAGGGTCAAAGAAATACAGAACGTGTTGAAATGCCTTTGGCATCAGTTCTAGTGGTAAATTAAAAGCATTTGGTGGAATTATTCAACTTGTTGCTACGAAGATTGCCCCTGATCTTACCCTTCTGCCCCAGAACTCCTCTTTTTATATAACATGTATTTCACGTACATAGAAATGTTTGGTATTAGGTTTCAGAAACTGAAGGAGGCATCCAGTATAACAGATGTTATTCTAGGAATAGAGTATATATTTTTTTATAATTCTGATTGTAAAGCACTACACTATATAAATAAATGTAATGTAATAATACTGTTGCTCAAAAGTTTGTTTAACACATTAGGATTTGAACATCCCTCAGAATGATGAACTTAATATATTGATGATAATTGCAGTAAATCATATCTTTGGGTGCTTAAAAAAGATAAAAGTAAGATATTGGTTCATTTTATAAAACACTTACAAGTTGTGTTTAGATACAAATTCCGTTTTTTTGCTACGAGGAAGGTTGACTTTCTTGGAATCTTTCATCCTAGGAATATATTTTGGCCTTGAAATAGGCACAGTTTGCACTTATCGCCAGATAAAATATCTAAATTGGACAAATTATGTTCCCAGCAACTGCTGGTTACAGAAGCTCATATGAACCCTCAGATAATTACAGAGCTGGGCTAGGAATATAAGAATAATAAAAAAAAAAAGAAGTGGTTCCAGGAACAAGATATCATGCCTTTTTGTAACTACAAAACATGTGTCCAGCCAATACTTATATAACAGTTTTACATTATTTGCACAGTTTTTATGATTAAGTTAGGTTGTCAAAGTCATAGAGGACTTGTGAGGACATGAATAAAAGAGAGCTCCCTATTTATGCCATTGTGCAGCACTGTGGAATATGATGGTGCTATATAAAACAATTAATAATAATGACAGGATAAATTAACGGCATGCGTTTTTTAGGAATATAACAGCTTCGTACACAAAGTATCCTGGGCAGTTGTTTGCAGTTTCTTGTCTGACAGTCTACTCACAGATCATTGTCTTAAACAGCACTATGATACACTCATACCTAAACCTGGAAAGTTGACAGGTTTGATACAGAGTCTTGGGGCAAAATGTTGTTTGCTTAGTGGTATCTTCAGTCTATTTGCAGGGGACCTGTACTTGGTCACAGTCTTCCCTTTTAAATGGGGCTAGCCCCATTCCTACATATCAGTATCCCACCCCTTTATTGCAGCCAGGAAAATGGGAGCCCACCCCTAAAAGAAAGACATGGAATCTGGGTTCCAAAGACAGACTGCCCCTTACAAAGAGATATGTCCTGAGCAGTTGAGCGCTGATATCCTCAAATGTCCACGTTTTCAAACCCTTGTTCTCAGTTATTGGTTCTGGTAACGTACAGTTGTGAGGGCCTGAAACTATGTGATCTTTTGTATTTGTACTTACCAACAGAGGCTCTGAGATGAGATATTTAGCTGGCTAATAATCAGGCATTACTGTGTACAGCAGTTTCCGTGTTACAGCTGAAATGTCTCTGTCCCTTTAAATGATTGCCAACCTTGGATGAAAAAGGTTTTTTTTTTAAGTAACAGAAAACTAAACAAAATATAATTACAGGGCAAGGAAATGATGCTAATTAATTGCATCTGACATAAACGATCTGCAGGCCATTCTGTGGTTGGCTGATAGAGGTTTGGAATCTGGCAAGTCTAAAGTAGTGCCCCGTGCACCAAATTTTGCATACATTCCGCAGTAAGATGGTTTACCATGCTTCCGCACATTAGGTACCGATCCTAAAAATGATGCATTTACCCCTAGGTCCTTTACGCTGACCCTTCAGTTACAATCAGTCGTCGTCATTTTTTGGGCACTTGTCATCAGTAAACGGCAATTAACGTCGAGCATAATTGTAAAGCCACTTAAAAGCCCTGCTAAACCATATTAATCAAACCACATGTTTCAAATATTCCTCAGAAATTGCTAGAAAACCACATTTAAAATAGAACACTTGATATGTGAATTACTTTTTGTGCATATTTAGTAATATAAAAGATGTGAAGAAAATGGATTGAAATAATGACAGATGCATAGTGTAATAAACTGCAGATGGAACAGAAATATTTTATAAATGCATTCATGGCCTTAATTAAAAAAGATGGAGCATGGTAAGAGACTCAAGGGTTCTTTAAGATGATCAAATGATAACCTGTTGTGCAAAATGCTTAATTTTAAAAAGGTCTATTATTATTATTTTGCACTTAATGGGACAGTCGTGACCAAATTAGTTTTAACAGGGGGTCAGTAGATGCTTCCTTCACTGTTTCTGTGTCCCTACAAGCAGCAACAAGCTGTATATACAAACACACTTTAAATGCAGACAAATCTATCATCTATCTATCTATCTATCTATCTATCTATCTATCTAGATTTAATCTAATTTATATACCAATGAAATCTGAAGTAAACCAGATATGTGTGATGGCAACCTCAACAGCCATTGGCAATGCAGTGTTTAAATGATGTCAAAAGAGAATGACTATGATGCAGTTGGATGTCAATAGTGATCTGCTAGTCACCTAGAAAAGTTCCAAAATTGAGTTTACAATTACTGTGCAACTCAAACAGTTTAAACCACATCACTAACGTTATTCATTCACCTCTACTCCAACTGGCTGAGACAACTGATCCAGTGATTTTGATTAAACGATAAATTAAAAAGGCAGCACAACATGTCATTATTGTATATTTGCTGCTCAATTGGACTGAATAAATGTAGGCAACAAATATTTGACAAAAATATGGATACAATGAGAGCTGAGGAAGAAAGAGGATTATAAGAGGGCATGTGCATCATCAATATGTTGAACATTAGCTGATACCTCAAACATACAAAGAATATTCTGCTCTTTGTGGGACTTAAATAGCTGTAGTTATCCTTCCAATGGATGAACAGTACACAAGGCGTTCAAGTTATATACTATTAAATCTATATGAGAGGTGGCAGAGTTGGACAACTCAAGCCAAGCCTGACCACATTTATAGTTATACCTATAAAGTTCCAATTAACGTTCAGGATTATTTCCAGAGTAGTAAGTAGTAAGTAAACATCATTCATTTGGACAAGTTTGTTTTTTTAAATTCCTCTGATAAGGAACGTACACCACATACCTGTAATGATCACTATTAGTCAACGAAGTCAACTATTAATGATCACTATTAGTCAACTATTAGTCAACGAAGACTTTCATAAAATAATAAATTTTCACGTATAAACAGCACTTTAAGTTACTTTAAAAAACATGGCATACGAACAAAAAGTGATACAGAAAAACTGCTATAAGCATAACATCAATATTTTAGTTCTAAATGTCTCATCACTTGATAAGCGATTTGGTAGCCCTATTATTTGAATTCCCACGTGTCATTGATTCCCAGAGAAAATATCCCTCTTAAATAACATTAGAAATTGTCTGAACAGTGTCCAAGCATTTCTCTAACTGTGTAACCATGACTGATTGTAAAATGCCAGGGGCGATGCTTGCAGCTAAGCAACAGATTGTGGCATGACAACAAGATAGTCAAGGTGTGAGCTTGGAGTGAACATGTAGGTGAACGTAATGAAACATCTGAAGCAGGAAAGAGCAACGTTCTTGCAAAAGCAATAAAACATGGATATTTTTTTGTCACATATTTACTAAAATATGTGTTCCACTAAAAATAAATTACAAAATTGCAAAAAGTATGGGAAAATTAATGGAAGTAAAGGTCAGATGAAATTAATTAAAGGACTAATATAAAGAATATTTGCCTGTCCTTTGGAGTACAATTCAGTTCTATTTACTAATTGGAGAGATGACAGGAGAGTTGTGAATTCTATTCTGTCACTTCACAATCCATTATTAGAAGTGCTGAGCAGGACCTATTAAGTGGATAGGGCCAGCCATGCTCATTCTGCAGCAGATGTTCATTGGGAAAGGCCTTCCTATTGTATAGTGACATCTCTCCTGTTAACTATGTTGTCAACTCTCCCTTTAGAGTATATACTTATTTGCGATTTTATCTCTGGGAGTGCGGCAATGGATGTGGTTTAACAGGTGACGGCTAACATTGTTTATTTTGTATAGAGAAAAGGGAAACAAAAGAAAGAAGAGACAAGAAGAAAACAGTGAAAGGGGATGGAAAATTATAAAAGGAGATGAGAATGAATAATGAAAGAAAACAGAATGAGATAAGACACACCAGATAAAGGTATAAAGGTATGAAGAATAGAGGAAGAGAAAAAAGAGAAGATCGAAGAGTTAATGGAAATCAAAGAAAATGAAAGAAACAGAGAAGAAAGAAAAGTGATGAGAGAGAGAATAGAAAATTAAGAAACAAAGAAAAGAGAGAAGAGGAAGAAAAGAAGGTAGGAGGACAGGAGAAAAGAGAAAGAAAATTACCAGACCTTTAATCCAAACATAAAGGTACATACTTCTAGATTGTAAACTAGTTTTAACAGAACCCTCTTGTTTCTGTCCAACTTCTAAATATATAAATAATAATAAATATTAGACTTCAATACCACATTTGGTCAACTCACACAGACTAACCTCACATTTTGGTTTTGAATCTCTGGGTGCATAAGGCTGAAATATACTTTTGCACTACGCCTCATGTTTACTCAATACATTCAAATGTATATACAGTATCTTACAAAAGTGAGTACACCCCTCACATTTTAGTAAATATTTTATTATATCTTTTTATGTGACCACACTGAAGAAATTACACTTTGCTACAATGTAAATTAGTGAGAGTACAGCCTGTATAACAGTGTAAATTTGCTGTCACCTCAAAATAACTCAGCACACAGCCATTAATGTCTAAACCTTGACAACTAAAGTGAGTACACCCCTAGTTGGAAATGTCCAAATTGGGCCCAAAATGTCAATATTTTATGTGGCCACCATTATTTTCCAGCACTGCCTTAACCATCTTGTACATGGAGTTCACCAGAGCTTAACAGGTTGCCACTGGAGTTCTCTTCCACTCCTCCATGATGACATCACGGAGCTGGTGGATGTTAGAGACCTTGCGCTCCCCTATCTTCCATCTGAGGATGTCCCACAGATGCTCAATAGGGTTTAGGTCTGGAGACATGCTTGGGCAGTCCATCACCTTTACCCTCAGCTTCTTTAGCAAGGCAGTGTGAGATACTGTACATTCAGGTTTGTATTTCAGCACTGAAAATTTAACTTATTTGACATTTAGAAATATTGGGACCATTGCAAATTTTAATATACATTGGTCAGCTGCCCAAAACAGACCAACAAGTAAAAAAAAAATAAAAAATAGGATTAATTCATTATAAAGTAGCCTCTGGTTGCATTTTATCGTAATGCCATAGAGTGATTTTATGTTGTTACCTTATCAAATATTCCAATCTGTGGAAAAATAGGCCATTCAGTAACGAGATTGCTTGGTTACCATGCTATTTAAGTCAATAAGAAGTAAAATGTCTTCATTTCTTAAATGTTCAGTACAAGCAAACTACTGTCCATCAGGCAATTAGACTAATGCACCATTTGTTTTGGGTTAATTATACAAGGTAATAAATAAATCAGGAAAAGCCAATGCATCAGAAGCTGGTTTTTTTCTTCTCTGCCAATGTGGGTCCAAGTGGCTATTTAGTATTGAGATGCTGACTGCACACTTATATCAGTAATATGCATATTGCTCTCTCCTGGAGTTTTGCAACCAAAAAGGACCAGTCATGTTCACAGAAATTCTCCTTACACATGAAGTCTACATGTAGAACAGAATCAAAACTCTAGTGTGCCCTTTAATTTAAATATAGTAAATGTGTATGCCACTTAGCTGTGCCTAGTTGCAGAACACGACTGGAAAGAGGCTGCTTTTTGCTCCTCCGATCTCTCCATGTAGCACTGAAACCATAGCTCTGTCTCAAATTATGTAAACAGAATGCATTTTATTGATGATAGCATTCACTATTAATTGCTTTAACCCCATCACAACCAATGACGTGCCAGGCACATCATGGAAAAACAGTCAGTTAATGACTGATGACATGCCTGCCATGTCATGGCATTAAATGCCTTCTACACTTAAACAGTGTTGCTGCAAGGAATCCCGCCACCTCTGAAAAGTGCAGCAGGGGCCCTGTGTTGGGGTCAATGTCCGCCATATGCAATATTATTTAAAACAGTGTTGCTGAAATGCCTCGATAGCACTGTTCCAGCAAAATGTAAAAAAAGTCCCAAAATTTTACAAAAGTTTATTTATGAGTTAAAATAAGCACCATGTGTTCCCAAATATCGTGGCATAGAAACAGCTAAATTATCAACATTTGAAATACCCATGGGGTGTCTAGTTTTCAAAAATATATAGTTTGATGGGGTAAATTGAATTAGGCAGCTTCAGAGATCTACCAAATAACACATGGGGGCAGGATGACCAGATTTGACAAAAAGGAAAAAACATAAAAACATTGAGTATTTCTAAACCCATGACGAATAGTAGAATCTATTTAACAGACTTTTTATTAGCTTTTGTAGATGAGTAATAGATTTTTCAAATAAAAGTGAGAATAAATATTTTTTTTTAAAGTTTTTTTATTTTCTTCATAAGGATATAGAAAGAAAAGTAGGAGGGGACAAATCCCCCCCCCCAAAAAAAACATACAGCATATCAGATTCTGTACATTGCATATAATAATATTTCTGCAAGCTACAATTTTACAATTTAGCTTAATATTTTTAATAAAGTTTCTTCACTTCCCTAATTGTTTCACTTCCCTGAATGCATGTGAGAGAAGACATATTGTGAGTCTATGGACGAAGCGTATGTATAAGCATGTATAAAGATGAATAAAAATGAGAGAGCAGCTTCAAAGGGTTATTATGTTAATCAAGTCAAAAATTGGGTCTGCGTTTAAATATTCAAAATCACCAATGAAATCTAGTATACACCTATAAAGTGAAGATAATAGGATAGACTCACTAACAAAATACAAAAAATATTGACACCTTTGGTAAATATGAGCAAAGAAGGCTGTGAAAAATTGTCATTATTGTTTAACCCTTTGATCTTCACAAAATAAACAGAAATACTCTGCTCTCATTGATATCAAAGAATAGCAAAGGTTGTTGAGTTGAAATGCCCATTTCAACCATCAGGGCAATAGTTAAGAAGTTCCAGTCTACTGGAAATGTTATGAATCAGCCTGGAATAGAATGTGTGTCTATATTGTCTCAACGCACTGTGAAGAGAATGGTTCGAGTGGCCAGAAAATCTCCAAGGATCACAGCTGGAGAATTGCAGAAGTTAGTTGCGTCTTGGGGTCAGAAATACACCACAAGTTGTTTAGAAGGGTTTTAACAAAAAAAACTCTACTTTCTTCCAAAAACAAAATCAACCGTCTTCAGTTTGCTAGACATTTCTGACACTTCAAATGGGATCAGGTTCTATGGTCAGATGAAACCAAACTAGAGCTTTTTGTCAATAAACACCAGAGGTGGGTTTGGCACACACACAAAGAGGTAGCCATATGGAAAAGTACCTTGTGCCCACAGTTAAATATGGTGGGGCTCTATAATGTTTTGGGGCTGTTTTTCTGCCAGAGGGCCTGGACATTTTCTTAGGATACATGGTAATGCGGACTCTATAAAATATCAACAGATTTTAAATGAACACCTAACTGCCTCTGCCAGAAAAGTTAAAATGGTTTACTGACCACAAAATCAAGGTCCTACCATGGCCATCCCAGTCCCCTGACTTGAAATGCATAGAATACCTGTGAGGTGAACTGAAGAGGAGAGTCCACCAGTGTTGACCTCAAAATTTGAGGAATGGAGGAATGGTCTCAGATCCCTTGCCATGTATTCTTCAACCTCATCAGGCATTATAAGAGAAGACCCAGAGCAGTTATCTTGGCAAAGGAAGATAGCACAAAGTATTAACCAAAAGGGTGCCAATAACTGTGCCACACATATATTTCGCAATTTTTAATTTTTGCATATTGATTTATATGGAGCTTTATCTCAGTTACCAGCCCTTGTTTACTTGCCCTTGTTCTGCTTGTTTACGTACTATCAGTAAGCAGTGAGGACCTCATAAACTGTGGGTAAAGATTGTTTGGATATTATGGGGAAACAACAACTGTGCTCAGAGATGCCGCTTCCCAGTGCACCATTACTCAATGGCTGCGTACAAGATAGATCTTAACCATCCCTTTTATACTACGGAGTACTGTGCCTAGCCAGCCCAGCCTCCAGATGCCACACATTCTAAATAGGTGGAGCACCAAGATATGCTTAGATTAAGGCAACAGAGGATGCTGCTGGAGTGGTTGGCTTAGGGCAAAGTAACAGAAACATATGTTACTAGTAACTCATATTGGTGTACATTTTCTCTACCGGATGACATGAGTTTAAAGAATAAACCCTGACAATAAAGACAGGAAACACAGTAAAGACAAGGAATCTGTGTTTGAGGTACAGAGACACTGCATCCAGGTTCACAAATGTGTTACTTCACTAATGTGTATTGGGATACCACTAAGACTTTGGAATTTTTAAACGTAAAAGGTCCCTGGCCTGCTAAGGACTGTTGAATGAAGCTGCTGAAATTTAGTAAACATTCCAAATATGGAGCAAACGTGTGCAAATTGCATGTATGCACACAGTTGTTGGGATATCATCATCATCATCATCATGGGAGCTAGCTTGGAACAATTGTGGAAATGGCTAACCATTTTGTTCCTAGGCTACCTCTTGGACAACCTCAAGTTCAGTAGTAGAGTCATTGTAGTCAAGGAAGACTCATATTGACTAACCATAGGGATTTAACCAGTTTTTACTGGTTAACTGTACCAATATGACTAATAAAAATGTGCAGAACCATATTTTGTTTACAAGTGCATACAAATACAGCTTGTACATATAAAATACTAAGCTCCATGGATGAAAATGCATTTACACCGCTTTGTTCCTTTTTACATGATAATATTTTTGTGTCTTTTCCTGTGAATAAACTTACTGGATATTTGCAAACTGACATCAAGTATATAGTATATAGGTATAATGTTTGATTTTTATGACCAGGGAACATACCATATTCGCGATTCACACGTCTCTTGTTTCCTTAATTATTAACCTTGACTATGGAAGGCATTATTTGCTATAAAATAATTTTTTCCCTACTTTACCCCCCATATGCTGCATTCTTTTAAATAATGGAACTTTATTTTATAATGCATTTTAGTTGTTTCAGGAAGTGAAGCAGCTTATGGTTGCATTGTTTATTCTGCGAGACTGTCGACAAAAGAAGTTGGCACTAACAGAGGGGTATTCAGTTTCACTCTGTATTGCAATAAAGATAGGCACTCATCATGTTTGTCAGGAATTAGCCTTCTCCTTTCATTTAAATTTAATCATCCAGTTAAGTTTTACTTGCATTTGTTAGAGCCGAGGCATTCAGAGATGGGTTTATGGTTGAAAAATATCTAATGATTTTGGGTCTGGAGCCGAAAAGCATCATCAGACATCATTATAATTGTTTCCTTGGTAAGATTTAAAATAGGTTTCAATCAGAGTGTCTTGGACTGCCAGCATCCCAGGGCTTTTTGGGACACTGACGGACATCCAGTGCACTGTGACGTACAAAGATAATATTTTCTTTACAATGTTTAAAATGGATCTTTCTCTGTTTTGATTGAGGTTTCGATTTATATGTTTTCCACATACACTGCCTTTAGAAAAACAGGTTCTACAACTGCATTTTACAGTGTTATTTATTTATGTTTTCCTCCTTCCCTATGGTTAACACATTTAATATCATATACTTTTATCAACATACACAGCAACTATGAATTAAAGTACTAATTTGTATTTCACTGCTTGCAACAAAGTGGATTTTTGTCAATAAAGACAAATTACATTTTTATAAATTATAAAAATCCTTGGGTTTCAGTGTGGCAGAGCCTGTCCCGGTGTGTGTGTTTGGGTGTCGGTGTGGCAGAGCCTATTCTGGTATGTATGTGTTGGTGTCAGTGTGGCAGAGCCTGTCCAAGTGTGTGTGTGTGTTTGGGTGTGGCAGAACCTGTCCTGGTGTGTGTGTTTGGGTGTCCGTGTGGCAGAGCCTGTCCTGGTGTGTGTTTGGGTGTTGGTGTGACAGAGCCTGCCCTGGTGTGTGTGTTTGGGTGTCAGTGTGGCCGAGCCTGTCCTTGTGTGTGACTGGGTGTCGATAGGACAGAGCCTGTCCTGTTGTATTTGGGTGTCGGTGTGGCAGAGATTGTCCTGGTGTGTGTGTTTAGGTGTCAGTGTGGCACTGCCTGTCCTGGTGTGTGTCTTGGTGTCAGTGTGGCAGAGCCTGTCCTGGTGTGTGTGTTGGTGTCCATGTGGCAGAGCCTGTCCTGATGTGAGTGTTTGGGTGCCCGTGTGGCAGAGCCTGTCCTGGTGTATATCTGGGTGTTGGTGTGGCAGAGCTTGTCCTGGTGTGTGTGTTGTGTCCATGTGGCAGAGCCTGTCCTGGTGTGTGTGCTTTGGTGTTGGTGTGGCAGACCCTGTACTGGTGTGTGTGTGCTTGGGTGTCAGTGTGGCAGAGCCTGTCCTGGTATGTGTGGGTTTTCTTGTCGGTGTGGCAGAGCCTGTCCTGATATGTGTGTGTTTGTGTGTCAGTGTGGCAGAGCCTGTCCTGATATGTGTGTGTTTGTGTGTCAGTGTGGCAGAGCCTGTCCTGATGTGTGTGTTTGGGTGTTGGTGTGGCAGAGGCTGTCCTGATATGTGTGTATTTGTGTGTCAGTGTGACAGAGCCTGTCCTGGTGTGTGTGTTTGGGTGTTGGTGTGAAAGAGCCTGCCCTGGTATGTGTTTGGATGTCAGTGTGGCAGAGCCTGTCCTGGTATGTGTCTGGGTGTTGGTGTGGCAGAGCCTGTCCTGGTGTGTGTGTCTGGGTGCCGTAATGGCAGAGCCTGTCCTGGTATGTGTTAGTGTCCGTGTGGCAGAGCCTGTCTTGTTGTGTGTGTTTGGGTGTCAGCGTGGCAGAGGCTGGCCTGGTGTGTTTGTGTTTGGGTGTCAGTGTAGCAGAGCTTGTCCTGGTGTGTGCTTGGGTGTCAGTGTGGCAGAGGCTGTCCTGATATGTGTGTGTTTGTGTGTCAGTGTGGCAGAGCCTGTCCTGGTGTGTGTGTTTGGGTGTCAGCGTGGCAGAGGCTGGCCTGGTGTGTTTGTGTTTGGGTGTCAGTGTAGCAGAGCTTGTCCTGGTGTGTGCTTGGGTGTCAGTGTGGCAGAGCCTGCCCTGGTGTGTGTAGGTTTGCTTGTCAGTGTGGTAGAGCCTGTCCTGGTGTGTGTGTTTGGGTGTCCGTGTGGCAGAGCCTGTCCTGGTGTGTGTTTGGGTGTTGATGTGACAGAGCCTGCCCTGGTGTGTGTTTGGGTGACAGTGTGGCAGAGCCTGTCCTTCTGTGTGACTGGGTGTCGATAGGACAGAGGCTGTCCTGTTGTATTTGGGTGTCGGTGTGGCAGAGCCTGTCCTGGTGTGTGTGTTTGGGTGTCTGTGTGGACTGCCTGTCCTGGTGTGTGTGTCTTGGTGTCAGTGTGGCAGAGCCTGTCCTGGTGTGTGTGTTGGTGTCTGTGTGGCAGAGCCTGTCCTGGTGTGAGTGTTTGGGTGTCTGTGTGACAGAGCCTGTCCTGATATGTGTGTTTTTGTGTGTCAGTGTGGCAGAGCCTGCTCTGGTGTGTGTAGGTTTGCTTGTCTGTGTGGTAGAGCCTGTCCTGGTGTGTGTGTTTGGGTGTCCGTGTGGCAGAGCCTGTCCTGGTGTGTGTTTGGGTGTTGATGTGACAGAACCTGCCCTGGTGTGTGTTTGGGTGTCAGTGTGGCAGAGCCTGTCCTTGTGTGTGACTGGGTGTCGATAAGACAGAGCCTGTCCTGTTGTATTTGGGTGTGAGTGTGGCACTGCCTGTCCTGGTGTGTGTGTGTGTCTTGGTGTCAGTGTGGCAGAGCCTGTCCTGGTGTGTGTGTTGGTGTCTGTGTGGCAGAGCCTGTCCTTGTGTGAGTGTTTGGGTATCCCTGTGGCAGAGCCTGTCCTGGTGTATGTCTGGGTGTTGGTGTGGCATATCTTGTCCTGGTGTGTGTGTGTTGGTGTCCATGTGGCAGAACCTGTCCTAGTGTGTGTGCTTGGGTGTTGGTGTGGCAGACCCTGTCTTGGTGTGTGTGTTTGGGTGTTAGTGTGGCAGAGGCTGTCCTGGTGTGTTTGTGTTTGGGTGTCAGTGTAGCAGAGCTTGTCCTGGTGTGTGCTTGGGTGTCAGTGTGGCAGAGCCTGTCCTGATATGTGTGTTTGGGTGTCTGTGTGACAGAGCCTGTCCTGATATGTGTGTGTTTGTGTGTCAGAGCCTGTCCTGATTTGTGTGTGTTTGTGTGTCGGAGCCTGTCCTGATGTATGTGTTTGGGTGTTGGTGTGGCAGAGGCTGTCCTGATATGTGTGTGTTTGTGTGTCAGTGTGGCAGAGCCTGTCCTGATTTGTGTGTTTAGGTGTTGGTGTGAAAGAGCCTGCCCTGGTGTGTTTGGGTGTCAGTGTGGCAGAGCCTGTCCTGCTATGTGTCTGGGTGTTGGTGTGGCAGAGCCTGTCCTGGTGTGTGTCTGGGTGCCGTTATGGCAGAGCCTGTCCTGTTGTGAGTATTTGGGTGTCGGTATGGCAGAGCCTGTCCTGGTGTGTGTTTTTTTATTGGTGTAGTAGAGGCTGTCGGTGTGTGGGTGTCGATGTGGCAGAGCCTGTCCTGGTGTATTTGGGTGTCTGTGTGGCAGAGCCTGTCCTGGTATGTGCTTGGTTGATCGGTGTGGCAGAGCCTGACCTGGTGTGTGTCTGATGTGGCAGAGCCTGTCCTGGTGTGTTTGGGTGTCGGTGTGGCACAGCTTTTCCTGGTGAGTGTGTGTTGGGTGTCGGTGTGGCACAGTCTGTCCAGGTGTGTGTGTGCCTGGGTGTCGGTGTGGCAGAGGCTGTTCTGGTATGTGTTTGGGTGTTGGTGCTTCAGAGGCTGTCCTGGTGTTTGTATTTGGGTGTTGGTGTGGCAGAGCTTGTCCTAATATGTGGGTTTGGGTGTCAGTGTGGCAGAGCCTGTCCTGGTATGTGTGTTTTGGTGTCAGTTCTGCAGAGCCTGTCCTTGTGTGTGTGTTTGGGTGTCGGTGTGGCAGACCCTGTCCTGGTGTGTGTCTGGGTATTGGTGTGGCAGAGCCTGTCCTGGTCTGTGTGTTTGGGTGTCGGTGTGGCAGAGCCTGTCCTGGTGTGTGTCTGGGTATCGGTGTGGCAGAGCCTGTCCTGGTGTGTGTCTGGGTATCGGTGTGGCAGAGCCTGTCCTGGTGTGTGTGTCTGGGTGTCGGTGTGGCAGAGCCTGTCCTGGTGTGTGTGTGTTTGTTTGATCATCCTAACCTTTTTTAAATTTTTTATAATGAAAGGTGAGTCCAATATGTATCAGGTCACTCCTTGTGGGAATGCCCCCCACCAAATGTTGTTCAAAATCAAAAACCACTGACTGTGGCAAAAACTAAACGAAAATGTTGTCTGAATATCATATGTAGATATATCATATGTAGTGTTTTAAATTTATATGTAAAGATTTTTCTTGTATCAGATCTTATCAAGGGGACCTGGACACATTTGTATGCCATCTTTAACTTAATTGTAGCTAATTGTATAACTACATTGATATCAATTGGCTGCCTAGAGGGATTAAGAGTTACACTCATAAAATGCTTACATGAATTTAAGTATGTTAAAGTTTATGGGATGTAAAAGAGCCAAAAGTACATTATAGAAGGACCCTGACTCAGTTGTGGTTTGTAGCAGCAAACATTTGCTTTATACGTGTTTGCTGCAAAATGTAAGAAGCTGTCCTCTCACTGTTTTTTTCACAGCAACTGCAAAAATTTTAAGATTCTTCACCTATTGTTAGCACTTGAAGACAGGTTTGTCTTTTAAGCAAAGGAAAAAGGGTATCCTCTCTGGGCTCAAGCATTCCACACAGCCAACAACATGCTTCAGTTTTTGTGGCTTGTGATCCTCAAAGGAACACATATAAAGTGTGGGGGGGGGGAAGGATGTTGAAATTAAGAGAGTGTCACCTAGATGGCAAAGAGGAGTATAAACTTAGAAGAGAAGGGTCCTTGGAGAACTTAAGGACATGCTTGACACGGGCCCCATTGATGTTAGACAGCTTTCCTATGGAATATTCCCAAATGATTTTAAGAGACATTATTTTTTTTAGCGAGAGGGTTTGTTATTTTTCTTTTTTCTAACCCTGTGAGGGGTCTCACCGGATAATTGGCCTTCTTGCTTTAACAAAACACACTTTACTAATTATATAGTGGATTTTAACACACATTTCTTATACAGACATATCCATTATGCTTGAAATGCCTATGCTTTGGTTTTATATGAATAAAATGCTGAAGTCTTCCAGAGGCATTGTTTCCTACTTTTTGAGGAAATGATACACTATATTGTAATTACAGCAGGATAATAGCATGCAAATACAAGTTATAGCATAAGAATCCTTCCTTCAATAACTGTTTCATGTAATCAACAAACCGTTTTTATTTTTAGTAGTTATCACTTAAGTGCCTTAATAATCCCCAAGAGTTAAAGCGATAAACAAAGACCTCCACCCACTTACATTAAAGTACATTTTGTTAATTTCCTCTTAAATATATCACATCTTGAATGTTAGTATTGACAGGTGCCAATACGATTAAATATTTATTTATTCTAACTAGCTCATCATCTTCAAATTCACTAAAAAGGATGGTCTGCTGTATGTTCATGTAGGGTCTCATTCAGAATTGAGAGATTGCTTCTTCGTAATTAAATGAGAAAGAGTTAGTTGCAACCCTCTGCACAAATCGCTACCCACCACATGCAAAATAATGTATTATAAGAGGCAATTTCT
Organism: Spea bombifrons; assembly: GCF_027358695.1. NCBI lineage: Eukaryota > Metazoa > Chordata > Amphibia > Anura > Pelobatidae > Spea > Spea bombifrons. Next base: position 104,254,378 of record NC_071087.1, on the reverse strand, counting down.
TCTATTAATTGCACAGGTATTGATGTGTATTGCATTTGTACTATTTTTGAGGCAGTACCATGGCAACGGGTTTCTTGACAAAGGCCCCACGGCAGAGCTCAACTGAAATAGAAAAGTAAATGTAGGCAGTTAATATAAGGTTTTCTGCTATTGTTATTTTATTTATAAAGTGCCAACAAATTCACTGTCAATTTTCTACAAGAAAGAATAAATCATACTAAAATTAATTAAAACAGCATTTAAAAAGAAATGGTTTTCATAAAAATAATTCGAAAAATTGCCCCACTACTGTTACTGTGTGAAATACTTGCCAAGTAATTGTGTCCTTATTGTCTTTATTGAGGAACACTTAAACCTCAAAAGTGAAGTCAATGTTTTTGCCCTGTGTTCTTCATAATGCCCGTGTGTGGTTTCATGTATTAAGACACTGGTCAGAAGGCCAAAGTGTCAATATCTGGAATGAGAAGATGTGGTGCTACCATATATGCAGTGAAAGAGGTCCATGCTGTATGAGGCACAGAACTCATACTCTACCACTTATAGTAGGTTCCTCTGAGCTTTAAGAATAGCTTGATACAGGATATTAATATTCCTACCATGCTTTGGAATATTGGGACCTATTCATTAATAGCTGAGTTGTCAGATTAAATAGTTAACTCAACTGATACAATTCAACATATGTTAGCATTTACAAAGTGATGTGAATATATATATAAACATTCAAGATGCTTGCATATTCATGCCCAAGAAGTTTACAAATGTGGATTGCAGTTGAAGGCACGCAAGATGGAAGCATATGGGAGGCATTGGTGAGATCATTTCTTCCCCAAGAGGCTACATTTAATCCTATCCCACAGCAACTGAGATGAGGGTAAAGAGGTTGTAGGTGGGCTCCATGCCTCCCCATTTTTGTGTTCTATGGTAGAGGGCGGGGAAGTCCTCAGCCCATCATACCTAATAAGGGTCCATGCATAAATAAAAGTTACTAGGTCATGCTCAAGAAATTCCACTTCACACATCTCCTATATACATCTCTTAAAAATGTGATTCATTCACATTCATTTCTTTTATTTGAGGAATTAACAAAACTACGATGGTTTTACATGGCAATCAACAGCTCACTCACTTGGCAGTTGTCACTTGATATATATGTACATGCATGCTCACATAATTCAATGTAGAAAAAGAATGAATACAACTTGTTCCTCTTAATGCACTCTAAAAAAATACAATTTTCAGGCATAATCATGGTACCTGAGCACAGGACATGAAAAAAATCAAATATTGAACACAAGGAGTGGAATTGTTCAATACAAACTATTATTTTCTTCCTCGACAAGATTGCGCAAAAATGAACAGTCCAGTTAAAATACTAGTTAAAATACCTCGTGGCCCAGTTGCTACTACCAAGTCACTCTATTTTTTCATTTATAATGGTGCCACATTCCAACATTGTTGTTTTGATATCTTAGTATTAAACAAACAAGAAGTACATTTTTCAATTTAGAAAGTGGATTCCTTAAAAAACAGTTCTCTAGCTTTTTTGGTAAATCAGACCCAGCAAAAGCAAAATGCGTAATATAATCTCATAAAATAGCTCGTAAACAGTACTGCTAGGCAACCTGATCTTTGGGTTTTATTTTTTTCTACCTCAGTTGCTAGGATACTAGAATATCATATATATTAGCTTTGTGTGAATAACAGAATAATGTAACATGCTTGTGCATGTAAGCAATTGGAGAGCATTAAACCACATCACATAATGTAGACTTTTATAGATCCACAGATGCATTATAGGAATTATACAAACACTTGGTTAAATTCTGAGAGGCTACAATGGACTGAGCATAATGGTTATTTGATCGTATCAACTAAAACAATAACATTCTCTAAAAAAGATATTGGGTGCTTTTATAAAAATGGCTTGTTACCTGTCTGAACAGCTTATGATGTTATAGTATAGCAATTACATTATTTCTTCTTAATTCATTAAGAATATCTTACAGTTCTGTTGTTCCTGGTGACATAAGTACTATGAAAACAACAGAGATGTACCCAGTGATGTACGTATCCTGGCCTAGGTCAACTAGGGGATAGCCCTCCGTCTCAGGGTTAATCCCTCAGTTTCTGCCTCTCAGGTGATTAAACCTGCACAATGGCCAGGTTAAAAAGGCCTATTTAAGCTTTGGACACCAGTTCAGCACAGCCTCCATTAAGATACAGTGTACCAGGATATGACGTTGTAACTTGGTGCTCTGTTTTGTAAAGGTGCTTAAAGTCCCAATGCGGGACAGACCCAGGCAATCTGGGACATGTGGTCACCCTAATATAGGGACAAAATCCCCCATATGTATTTGTCCCATCCAGGTTTTTTTCCAAGCTTGGCTGAACACATCTCACTGCATATGATATACTTACTGCCCTGGCACTGGGTCTATTCAGACCCCTGTGCACATGTTTAAAAAGGGCTTCCATTGATCTTAATCAGTGGCAAAATATTTGGACCATGGAGGAGAAGGACAGCTGCAGAAGTAACATTTCTACTTTAGGAATCTTGTGGTACCATGAAAATAATTGTCTTTGTTGATATAGAATTTTCTTTCTTGCATGCTTCTAAACTGTACTTACTCCTGGAGTCATAAAACTACTTCATTGGATTGTGTCATTTAGTTGATCAAAATATCTATTACTTCCAAAGCTAAAATTCATGTTGGCCTGATTATTAGCACCTTTCTTGTTCTACATTTTTCTATATGAAAATTAACAGATCATCATGATGATGTAGATATTTTTGGTTGTTTTTAACAGAAGGTTAAAGGATGGGGCCTAATTTTTCTAGCTTCTTAGCTTATTTACATTTTTCCATACAGTTAAGTGCACTAAATAAACACATGTAATGGTGCTTACAGGATGCAGTAAGAATTAATCTCCATTTATCACTGGTACCCCCATAACTTCATGCTGACAGTATTTGAATGATTATTTCTAACTATAAAATTAAGCTTGAGGGTATTGTTTGTACATTTAAAAAAGAGGATTTGGATTATTTAAACATTAGCAAGAATGTATCACTGTCACAACCACCTTTAAAATAACATCAATTCCTTCTATTTCTAAATCCCAACTTTTTGCATGATATGAAAAGCTAAAATAATATTATTTTTTATCCCTGTAATATTACATTGCGAGCCACTAAATGGCTTATATTGTGATTATTATATCTGTAGCCAAATCCTTTTGTTTATATGGTCAAATGTTTTCGTTTACATCAACTGATGCAAGAAAGGCAAATTATTTCATGTTTTATTGATTGCAAACACTACTATTTCCAAGGTCTCATAAATAACTCAAAACTAAAACACGTGAATTCTTCATAATTTCTAAAATCAATTAGCCATTTAAATAGCCAGCCAAATAGATCTAATTACCGCTCCCTGCCAAGGCTACTAGAAATGTTATTTGAAATCTGTCATTTGTACTTTTCAGTTAAGTTTTTCTTAAGTTTTTCAGTTGTATCTAGTATATACTGTCTGTAGTATACTGTATATACGGTATCGCTTAATAATGGGGTATAATAACTAAATTGTAAATACATGCAGGCTGGCTAAAAGTGGGAGTCTGCACAAAACACTTTTTAATACCATACATTTGACTGCAGGAGAGTCAAGTGGATATGAGTTAAAAAAAAGAAAACACCTTAAGGATTTATTATCCTCTTTCTTTGGACTTAAAATGAGGATTGATGGCTTCAATGATCTAATATCTTGGGCACTATCCCCTCCATCTCACAATGCAGGAATAAAGGGGTGGGGAGATGCTCAGGATGGGGTGTTGTTCTGTCTGATGGACTTGAAGTGGAAGGCACTGTGGCATAGTACACTTTAATGCATATAACAACATATAAGCCCCTTTAAATGTTCATGTGGTCCATTTTGCAAATGCACTGAAATGCTTTGGCTTGTAAATGCCCTGCACGCACAACCAGTCAGCTCTAGCACTGGCACATGTGTGAAGGTGCTACCATTGATTTTTATGGGAGTACTTTCCAGCCACTAATTGACAACTTCGAGAAATCAATCCATTTTCTGAAATGTTAGACCATGTAGGAGAAGAGCAGCTGCTGCAGCAGAACTGCAGCTTCTTGGTTCATTTAAGTGCTTTATTTCGTTTTGGAACAATGCATATTAATGTACTATAATGTATTCTTCTATAGTGGGAGGTGTCAGGAACATTATACTGTATTCTTGAGTTCTTATTAAGTAGACCCGAATGCCTGAACTCTTTCAACAGTAAATATTATATCATTATCATAGCCTGTCTGACAGAACTAACATATACAAATCCCTTTAACTGACTATTGGCTTTATTCATTAAAGTGGCAGTTTCCTGGAGACTTGCAGTTTCAACTCATCAGCCTCACTGGATGAGTAACTGGCGCCTGCAAAGAGCATTGTAACACAAGATCAGTCATCATGGAGCCATAATTTCTAAGCCTGTTATACAGTGGTACCATACTCAAGATGCCTCTCACAAACTCCATTGTGCCATTGGATTAGAGTATCCTACTATTATATTAATAATATTAACTCACAGGCCACTGCTGTGGGTATTCCAACTACAAAGGTATGTTCTCTTTGATTGTAGCGATATTCATATTTGGGGGTTTGGTTGCCATGTGACCCAGCAGATTTGGGCATCTTACTATTACCTCTATGTCAAAATCAATTACATTTGCAAAAATTGACCTCCTACATTATTACCTAGTTATGTAGGGCCAGTTAAAACATGAAACTAAAGTGCCATACATTTCCTGCATCCTCCCAATACCATTTCAATTATTTCCTTTCACAAAGATATTTATATGTTTATTCAATGTAGTAAACACTCCATGTTTGCTAAAAGACTACCTAAAATCAGTGTCCTACATCAGGGGAGGTTTCCATACTACCGTTGTTTCTCATTTATTCTTTTCAGCTGCATATCATAATGGGGCTATTAATACTTGCTATGTAGACATCATATCTAAAGGGATACCATATAAATGTGTGTATATGAACAATTGGGAGCAGGATATACAAAAATCTACTTCCTTGGAAGATTGAGTACAAGCAGCAGAACATTGGTAAATTCATTTGTAGATGATAGCTGGCAATTTAGAGGCTCATATGTAGCCTCCGGCCTCAAACAGATGTTGGAGAACTTGTGGTGAACTGGACTCTTATGATGCTTATGTGGTGGACATGCCTCAAAATTCAACCATTGTAGACACAGCCCTTTAATAAATAATAGAAAGAGTACATCTTGCACAAGGTTTCTATTTTCTAATGCCTATGAAAATATGTCCCATGGTCTCATTCCAAATACATGATTATCTTTGATTAATTAGGAAGCAAGCCATTTTTTTTGTTGGGATATTGAACAAAACTCAGTATGTCTCTTAGCTGACAACAGTCAGTTTCAGAAACTACCGGTTTGGGGTCACTTACTAAGCAAGTGCCCCTAGAGCATGTAGCATCACGACTGCAGTGGTAATAATAGTTTTCTGCAATGTATATAATTAAATAGGAATATTGGCTCTACTTTTAGAGTTAATATATAATAGAGTAACCAGCGATATTGTTTATATTGGTTTTATTATTTTATTGATTTTATACTTTCTATATTTTTGCACTGTTTTTCTGTTTCCATACTTACTGTATACAAGTACTGGTGATGCTGTATATTAGCCATGAAAAGCAATAAACATTATAAACATTATACCTTCTTGAACTAAACAGTCTGAGTGCATTATTCCTATGAAGCATGACTTTTGCAAAGAAGTATGTATATAGTATGTGTAATAGGGCAAAGCTGACCTTATAAATATGTGCAAGAAGTAAACCTACACATTATTACACAAAAAAATAAGTTCTATACCTGTGGACAGAATATACTGAAAATATGTACACAATTATTTCTAAATTGTATTAATTTGCGTTGCACAATCTATTATCTTTGCAGTTTGGTCACAAAACTATTGTATTATATTTTCATATCATTTTATTTATCTAAGACTTATATGTAAGTTCTTATTTTTTACAACGCATTTAAAGTTTTAAGGTATAAAAATTAATGTAATCAATCAAAGTAACAAATATACTTATAGAGACACAGTTCCCTTTTATTTTTTCCTTTAATGTTTCAGTTTAAAAAAAAAAGAACAAAAAATACATTCTTTCAAAAGCAAAATTTCAGATTTCATTATTCTTGGTCGTATGACGGAGACGAAACAAGCCACACAATAGTGACAGCAGGTTCGGCCTAGATTTGCATTAACTGATACACATTTTGTGTTAGTCATTGCCATATATTATACAACCAATGAGTTCCATAAACATAAAAAGTCAGGTTAGCCATAATATACAACTAATTTCCGAAATATATATTAACTCATATAATAGTGCAAAAAATGAACATTTTAGAATATAGTAACACGGTTCATAAATTAGGACTATGATAATGTTGTTGAAAACTTCCTGACTCAAAGTATCATTATCTGTTTGGAGAAATGAGACATCAACGATGGAAATGGATTCATCACAATGTTCTGTGTATGAACTGATGACCTAGACTGTGGTACATAAATACTGTCATACATGTAATGTTTAACTACTTTTTCTGTAAGTGTCTTCTTAATTTGGGTGAAGCTGAGCCAATGGAAATAAAGCAATGGGTATTGTTAAATATAGCCAGCCAAGTGGGACTATATGGTTAAATCCTGAGGATATGCTTAGGTCCACATAATTACAATATTCATTTTAAACAGTTACATGAAACTGTAACATTTTTTTTCCACTCTGCCATACTGGTACTGCAACCAGCACTGACTCAATCCTCTTACTGCAGTCTATTGATTTCCTCTATGATACTAAAGGGTTAATATTTTATTGACAGACACTTAGCACAAAGTAAATTTTAAACCACAGATAGAGAATGTTACAGCATGAGGCTCATTTTATCCTGCTTGCGTTATATAAACGTCATCACCCAGCCTACATATGTAACCCAATATGTGCGTCTAATCATTTCTTATGTTGCACATATTTGTTGAAACTGTACATCAAATCCAAACAGATTTGCTTTTAACAATAAATGCATATATATATATATATTTATGTGTTCTGAGAATATACGTTTCACATGGCAGGCAATAAGAGGAATTCATCCATGTTTTTTGAAAAGCTACTCTTGTTCTCATATAGTGTGAAGAATAGTAGCACAAAACAACACTTTACACAGCTTATCAATTTGAGCGCTAATGTCTAAGTGAAACAACGTGGGTGCAAGTAAAAATCAAATGTTTCTGAATGTAGACATTCTAGTACGTTTCACGGAGTTATACATTTCACATCTTTCACACCTTCATCCATTTGCAATAAGCTGTCCGGTTTGAGTAGGCACAGATTTTTTTTTAACTTAGTGAATAATGCTGCAAAAGGTTCATAAAAAGAAAGATAAAATGGTTTTCCGGATAGGACTAAGAAACAGCACACTAATATTCGCACATATATAACTGTATCACGTTTATACTGTGTTTTTAAAACATTGCTAAAAATTTTGTACAGTCATTACCAGACCCAAAATGAGACTATTTTCTGTGCTAAAACCTCTGCTCCAGAGGCTATTTTCCATATTTATAATTCGTCCTCAAATCAAACATATTTTACAGTTTCCCTTTTATTTCAATATACTTCATTTATATACATTTATCTACACACGATGCATTTTCCTTTACTGTGCTACATGTTCATATATAATTGAGTTTTATAGTGGTTGAGAGAATTGTAATACATAAACCTTCCTCACTGGTTTTCTGACAGAATAAAAGGAGAGCTTCCTAAGCTATGTTAAATGCAATTGTGATACAAGTTCCATATGTGTACTTTCTATAGCTTTGAATATGACACATCATGCCGGTAACGTATATAAGCATGCGCTGTCTCCAAGGTTAACATCACAAACATTTTAGAAAGGTTGCCACTTTTTACAATCTAATACAGAGAAATATGAACTTCAATTCACAGTCCATGAAGGAAAAAGTAAAAAAAAAATAGGCTAACAAACCAACCTTAGGAATGTAAATTTGAGACATTTGGTCATGCTTTGGAGGCCCTTTTTCCAGACCAGGATTCAATCTAGGCCTGTTGCTATATTTGTTACAACAGTTAAAATACATATGTTTTATGTCACATTCACCTGTCCATCTTCGTAGATGTTGTAGCCCATCAATACACACAATGGCTCATGTGCACACTTGTCAAAACTGAACTTTAAAGTAGGCTTAAACTGGTGAATATTAGATTGTCCTCTAGGTACAATTCTCAACACTACGTGATGACTGTGGTCTCATAAGATGAGTCGCTTATGACGTAATTATAATACTGTATTCACTACATTTAGGAAGGTGAACATAAATTATAGCAGACCTTTCTACCTTATGTTACCATAACAATAAAGAACAACCTGCATTAGGATGTTTTGTTTGTTTCTGAGTATTATGAACTGAAATGATTTCTTGTGTTTGTGTTGATTTATATTTAGGCAGACAGCTCCATTGACTTGTCTCCTCAACACAGTACTTCTCTTTCTCGTCCGCTTTTTCCAGAAGTCCCATACATCATAGTCCAGAAATTGGTCATCTTTAGTGCGCAGAGTCAGTACAAACACTATAGGTATGTACAGCAGGAGCCCAACGTTTGTGTCACTTTTTTATTTTTTCCCTTTTTTCATCCACATTAAAGGCAGGAATACAAGAAGGCATTGTTAGATGCTGCAGGCAGACTTGTATGTCTGCTGATTAATACAGAAGGTTTTAAGGCCTTTGTCTATGTACGCTGCGTTACATAAAGGCAGAAGCATAAAGAAAGTGGGACAGGAGAAACTGAAGAAAAAAAGCAAGAAGGTAAAAAGATATTAGCTCAGCAGAAAAAAATTAAAAGAATCAGATAGAATTTAGTAATGGCAAATATTCAGTACTGTGTATTGTACAGATGGAGAAATTAGTGTTGCTTGCCCTTTGAAAGTTTCTCAGCATCTTCGTCGGTAATACTGTAAGAGTTTATAACACATCTTATGGAGTTCAGCAGGCGCTCACCACGTTCTTACACTAAGCTCATATGGGTAACGTCTTGAGTTTTTAGCCAAGAATATCAAGGTATACTGGAGATGCCTTGGACAAGTTCTGAAGGAGGATGTGTATTTCTTTGATGTTTAGCCTCATATGAGGCTCCCTCTGCCAACAACCAAGCATTAAGTCATAGATTTCCTTTGGGCAAGTTCGGGGTCTCTGTAAGACTCGTCCTTGAGTAATACATTCGATTACCTAAAATTTAGAGAGTCATGTTTATTTAAGAATAGAGCCAAACAACATCCCTACATCATAAATTAAGATTTGTAAACATTAGAGAGCATTTTAATTAATAGCTATTCATATGTTAAATTACATGTTATCAATCTGCATTTTAATTATACTTTTTTAATATATGAATATACAAACCTCGTTGTTTGATAGCTGATACCAGGGTTGTTTTCCATAAGTAAAAATTTCCCATAAAACCACCCCTAAACTCCAAACATCGCTTTCTGTGGTGAACTTCCTGTACATGATACTCTCGGGGGGCATCCAGCGAATGGGTAACATTGTATGCCCTCCAACCTAAAAGAAATAATGAGAAAAAATGTATTACTGTACAGCAGAGCAAGCTGCTATAAAAGTGAAGTTGTAAACACTTTATATACAAGTATTAGTGGGTCTTATACTGTAATTAAAAGACATTGACTGCAAAATAATCAACAGTGTGCATCCAGATTGTAAACTCACAAGCGCGGGGCCCTCTTCTTCTTCTGTAAAAGTATGTTTAATGTATGTTAATGATATATAAATTGTCTTAATTATTTTCACTGTACCCTATTGTAACAGCTCTACCAAATCTGCAGTCGCTATATAAATAAATCTACTGTCATTTAATTTACAAAGCAAGTCATATTTCTTGAGAACATTTTAGGTTCTTTTAATAGCCGGGTAACTTGAGGTGCCTACATACTGAGTGCCAATATTTCGGAACAGCCAGCAATTTTCATTCACAAACGGAACCAAAGAGCAACTGCCATTAAGCGATGATTAATTATCTTAAGTTTTATTATTCATAAAATATTAATAAGAGATTTTATCCTTATTCATCTGAAACTTGTCTATGCTTGTTTTATTTGTAAATTGCCTTCTTTAAAATTTAATGAACGCTTTGAACTGGTAGCTGCTTTGAAAATAGAAGTGCGTCCTTAGAAAAATCGGACTTAATGCATTATCTCAGTGCCTGATGTTTTTGTAACAGTGATGTAATGGTTTGGATAGAACGGGAGGTACAAGCAAATAGAGACTGGCTATTTGATACTATTGCATGTTAGGAACCTTTCAAAGGCTGTCAAATTTTGTATAAATTGAAAACTAATATTCCTCTGACTTCACTAGTCAATCCCTCAGAATTAGGCACATTTATTTTTAAGATCATGAAGCTGTCAACACCCTGGCACATGAGATACTCTACAGGAAAAAAGTTCTCGAAGTCAAAACAAGAACGCACACATAAAGTAAGCCATGGAAAAAAAATGATAAAATTATATTATTTATTGTACACAGGCAGTACTTTCATAAACTTTTTTGTCATGTGCAAATATTCATATTGAAATGTGCAAGCATAACCAATCAATAAACATTAATAACTTGTAAATACAACCCTGAACTAAAATACTGTTCAAAAAGTTGCGTTTGAAAGATAGGGAATGCATGGTAATGAAATTAAAATCCCCCCACAGACAAGTAAACATATTTCCTAATGGCTTTGAATATGTAACATATTGGGGAAAAGGAAACATTGACTGTGACAATAGGAAAAAAACATTTCAAGATTGTGATCAGCAGGACCGGCTATGAACCAAATAACAATCCAGGCACCCCTACACAAACATGCCATGTGTTTATACCATTTGTGCCATGTAAGATCACTTGTGCAAGTATCTCAAACATTGTAGAGGCTTCTGCTACACTTCTGCACCACACCATAACTACTGGTGGCCAGACCTGGAGATTTTCTGCGTATGACGCAGAGTCTCCAGGTGAAATGCTGTTTCCTCGGATCTTCAAGCCACACACACTCCTCAACCACTCCCAACTCATGTAAAGGGCTACTGCAGCTCGCTCTGCCCCATGTGGCTAACCAAACCCCATCATGACTCTTTAGTCTGCAAAGCCCCGCCTCCTCACAAAGCCACTCCCTCAGAGGAGAGCTCCAGGCAGCCAGGTAAGCTTCCGTTGCCCCTGACCTGTCCAGTCAACCCAGACAGCTGCCTGACTCACCTGGCACTAAGGCCTTGGTGCTCACAGACTGCATAATGATGGCTTTCCAACAACAGGAATTGCGCTGTTTTACTACAAACAGAGGATAAATTGCAAACAATAAATATAAAATATTCCTATTATGTATGTAAAAACATTTTAATGTAAAATCAATAAAAGTTGTGTAAAGCCCCTAAACACGTGACACACTCAATATAAACAATGTTGCTCATCTATCACAAGCTTTTTTTTTTTATTAATGCTGCTTCCTGCTATGTCCACTTAATCTGTTCAATAAAGATTAACTCACTTTAGTGCATATTATGACAAGGAAATTTACAGAAAACCGCACAGACCATGTTACTGATATAACCACATCTTTAAGAGTCTGGAAAATGAATAAGGGGCACTTTTAAACAATAACAGCCTCTCTTGAGCCAACACTCACATTTTTATCATGGGCTTCGGTTTGTGGTTAGGGGAGTTATTAGAATAATCTCATAAGAGCATCTGGAACTAACCTCAAAATCCAAAGCAACAATGGGGCAATTGTATGACCACAATACTAATGAATAAATAACAATACAATCAGAGTGCTTGCCTATTTGGATGGACTGCCTCCACTTACTCCTTTCTTTTTTTTTTTTGTTAGATCTCTCTGTTTTTTTGCCAAATGGATTATCACGTATGGGTGTTCTAACTGTTTAGTCTATAGGATTTAGCTACAGCCTCACTATCCATGAGACGCAAAATCTTCTATTAAACTATAGCTAACATAACAAAGATATAGTAAGAAGTCCCATGACGTTTTACCCACAAGCTTGCTATACATAAATAACAGTTGTATCTAGACAAACTATGTGCACCCTGCCCACAGTCTAAAAAAGAACAGTTAAACATATACTATTGGTGGAATTGGAGCCATACAATGAAGAACATGCAATGTGGAACATGTTGGAATGGACTGGGGCATTGCTGACCCTTATTCTCTCCCTTAAAAAGAGTCACTCTATGGACATGCTTGTTCACATCTATGCAAAATATGGGTCTGATTCCTTGTTTCTGGGCTAGATTCACAATTGTATTACGGTAATTGTGTAAATAATTTTTTGCTGTTCATAATGACACATTGTAAACATTTTAGCCACTTTCATTTTATTATCTAGGGTCACAAGGCCCTTAGTAAGAAGCCCGATAAAATGTTTCTAAAAAGTTTTAACTATTTCAAGGTATTTGCAGTAGTGAATTGGTAAAATAAATGTAGACTATGATGGTAAAGCCACTAGGGGGAGCCATAGTAAAATGATTTTAAAAGTTCGAGTTTACAATCAGAGATGTATGTAGGTATATCTAAGATGCCTGTGTAACCAACTACAGCACAGTAAACTGAGAAGAAATTGATGTAGGAATTTCAATAAAACGATTCAACTTGTGGGTAATGGCTGTGTGTTTTACTGCAATGAATCTTAAACCTCTGTTATTGTCTGGTCAGTCATTTGGCCGGCGTGCAACTTTCGGACTCAAATATCTTAGCATTCGACTGAAAATCAATCTGTGCATAGTACCGATAAAGTTTATGGGACCTAAAACAGTGACTTCTCCAACCAGTATGATTTGTCTCTGCCATACACATTTTTAAAATGTTTTTTTCCAGTTGCAAAAAAACACAAAAGCAACCACCTACTGACTGGTCAAAATGACTTGTACCACAAATGATCTCACACTTATCTAGACAAGAAAGACCCTCTGTTTGATCTGGCTCTGTAATGAGTTCCACCAGGTTGGCTCACCAGTGTGAACTTGCTTGGTTAAGATGCAGCCTGGAAGTTGAGTGCTGGCTGGCTACATGTCAGCTCATATGGAAGTCTGATGGAAAGTAACCTAGTTGAAGCCATTTTTAGCTCAAATTACAGGTGCAAGTCAGCTGCAAACAGGAGGAATAATGTGTATTTTTGTCTTAATAGTTTAAGTTGAGATGCATGTGTTCAAGCTAGGCTACCCAAATAATGAGGCCTTTTTGCAGTCCTAAAGAACTACAGCTGGGCACCACTAGCCTTATAATAACCTAAGGTCTAAAAAGGGTCCTACTACAGCTATTGTTCACATGCAACTGACCATATGCATAGTGCCATTACAATGTGTGTGCATAGCTAGTTAGTAAAGTGCATTTCAGTACTGTGAAGATGCAAGTTTGGAAAAAAAACCTCATAAACAGGGCTAACCTGCAGATGACTAGGGCACTAAGGCATATCCACGCAATGGCCACACTTTGTAAGTGCCTTTAAAAAAAATAGATTACTTACCTGTGCCTTCAAGTAAGAGACTTAAATGTATAATATTACCACCACGAACAGCAATCCTTGTTTATTTAAATAATGCATGTAAAATAAAATACATTCAAGATTATATGTGTATTTTTTAGGTATTTAGGAATACAAATGTAAGAAAAGGAGTCCTAAAAGCTGACGTGATGAAATAACATTGGAATGGGTGTTGAATGTTATATGGAAGTGATAATTTAAACTATACATATATTGTAAATATATCAAAACTGTTTGCGTAATGCTAATTATTATTTGACTACTTGAATAGATTAAAGAAACAAAATATGATAAATATGATTATGATTGCTGTCCCCACTAAAAAACTATGCAAAAACCTTGCAAGTAAAATGTTTCTAGGTGGCTTTATATTGGAATTACTAAAATAACCCAGCTAATTTGTTGTCCGTAGCCCCTTTGGTGGAATTATTTTTTAATGGCCTCAGGGTCATCTTGTAAAAGCAATATTTGGACAGGGTTCTTGGCAGCAGGGGAAACTCGCTTTTCCAGTATCAGGACTTTATAACACTAATAGCATAACTTTACATGAAATGCCACACATGTCATCTTGTCTTAGACTTGATAGGATATAACCCCAGCTTGGAGCAGGTTTGGAACATACTGTGAGCCCAGTAGAAGGTTGAAAAGGTCTTTAGGGGATTCTGACATCTCAATGATGAAGCTTCATTTACACAGGATTAAAGCAGCAAGGTTGTATATGTTCATCTATGCAATATTAATATAAATTTAGCGACCCTGTACCAATGTATCATTAGCTAACTTGGTATTCAGTCATCCAGAGTGCTCTCCCTCAAGGAGATAACACACTCATCAAACTAATATGTACAAACCCCACCTGACCTTGATCTGATCAGTTATCATAACAGTTAGAATGCACACACACAGACTAAAATAGAGAGAAAACAATAAATTTTTGCCCAGGCTTTCAAAACTCAATGGTATAAGAATACAGGTCACTGAGCTTTGGGCTGACACAAGCCATAGTACAAGCCTCATTCCCGTTAGCTGTCTAGTCAGCATTGAGCATGGTGATTGGCACTTTCAGCTGTCCTCCAACTACTTAAAGGAAACTTTATTATATGGTTGACATGCCCCTGTTTCCCAATGGCACAAATAGGGATTCACCGCCATGTTTTTTGTTTTTTCGGCTGAGGTAGTAATTGCGAGGTTTCATCAGAAAGTCTTCTAATTTGAAATGGACTGAGTGAAACTCATCATTACATCAAATCATGGGCAGCTACATATGATTTTTCCAAGCTGTGGCAAAGCCGAGATGTTTCATTGCTCCACATTAACGTCATCCCTTATTTAATTTTACCCTCAGTCCTTCCTGTTTTAAAGCGAACCCAAAGTATTCAACTTCCCATATTATAATTGCCTCTCCCTGCTTTCCTGTGACTTCAAATAACTTCCATGGGTGTATTCCCGCTATACGTTATATTTCCACTGTGGTGATAGTTTAAAATCGTGCACCCTAACTCCGCATGTAGATAAATCCGGCTTATTTTGTGCTATATGACATTTATGTAGGTTTGTCACCCTGATATTTATTACTGCAACACAACCCATCTGAATAGTCACTAAAACCTTGCCGATACACATGCAGCTTATATAAACAACCTGTTCCAACATGCCTACAACAATAAATATTGAATACATAGGGACACTGTAATAGTGGCACTGCATATTAATTGCAAATCTAATGACTTTTTCCTATCTCCACCTCCCTGATGCCGCACTATTATAAGCAGAGCAGGTTGGCTGCCATGGAAACTGGGGCCCAGATAGCTCAGGACCCATGGAATCGACAACTGCAGAGTGATTGCGAGCAGACATTAACCCCTTTGCTGGAATCTTTAGTGCAGTAAACGCGTGATACAACAAGCAGCGAGAAAGGTTTGGTTTAATCTAAGCTTCAGAGGGTTAACAAACTGAGCAAGGGTGCCATCCTTTCCCTTAATCTAGTTCTGTTTTGCAAAGTAACTTGCAGACAGGTGAACGTACAAGCAAAAATGGATTAAATTACTAGTTTAATAATGCATTGGTGTTAATGGTAAATAACCCTGACCAACGTAAATAACCAATACATTTTTGGAATCGTAGTTTGATGAACATTTTTGTTGAGATGGCCAGATGTATTTTAATAATAGAACTGCTACCAGAAGCACACTCCCACTGTGCGTATCCCAGTGAGCGCCGCACCGCATATGACATCATAGCACCCACACAGTTATACACACTTATACATATACACACAGCCCCTCCAACTTCATCCACTTATACATCCATAAACATAGCTACTCACCATACACTTACACATGTAAACATGTATGCATACAGGCATGCATGCACACACACACTCTAACACCATACACTTAAAAGTACATGCACACATAATCTAATACCATACACTTACATACACGCACAGCCATTCTAACAATGTACACTTATACATATATACATGCAGCTCACAAACATCCCCCTCCCTTAGCCTCCCTCTTATATGTTTAGCTCCAAATTGTTTAGGAGAGTTACAAGTTCATTATCTACCGTGAAAGTAATTGCTCTGTTTTAAATAATATTGTTTTCAGTTATTTAAACACATTTAAAAACATTATGAACTATACTGGTGCTCTCTCATCATTTGGCCCCAGCCCATTACATGATGTCATTGGCCACAGTGGTATTAGGAACTATGTGTTTTCATGTGTATCTTACTTATGACTAATGTGTTCTTCAAATACACTTTAAAATGCAGGGTTTGTCCCTATTCCGAACAAATAATATTAGGACCAGAACCCGACATGTGCAATGTGCTCAAAAATGGCACCATAAAATATGAGGCTGCTTTTAATTATTTCCAGGGCTCATTTTAATTCCCAGTCCAGCTCTTGTAGAGTTTGCTGGGTATTGTGTTTAACAGTCCAGGAGTCATTAATAGTTCTGGTTAAATGCATGGAATCCATATAGCTAAAGAGTCATAGGTTCAGGATAGGGGTGTTTGGGCTCTAGAGATAGCATGTCATGATTCTGTATTAATAAAGGGCTGCTTGATCGGGCATGAAATATCATTAAGATACACAGTGCCCTGGGTTCAGGCCAGTGTGGATTGGGCAACAGAAACTAGACCTAGCAATGGCTTGTGAGCAGGAATCATGTTTATGAAATGTAGAATTTCCGACCTCTGTTGATAAATCTGTCACATTGATTTGTTTCCCTTCCTCCTGTTTGTTTCACTGCTGGCAGGGAGGGTCCCTCAGGGTTGGCATCAGTGTAGATCTTGTCTAAAGTATGGCTAATTTGGGTGGCACTAAATCAAGTAGCTAAGTGCATAATGCGTCCCTGATGAGTGGCATGCAGTGTGTCCATCATGCAGCGGATGTTATGCTGGTGGCTATGCCTATGTTATTTACTCTAAGGGTAGTAACAACATAGGCAAGATCACATCAGCAAGTTTAATTAGTTGATTCTTATATTTTATTACAGCTTGTTTGCCTTAAAATAAATTGTCACAGTGTTTAGTAATCATCATGCCTTTGTGTCTGCACCTTTATTTTAATATATGTAATTTAACGAGCATATTGACAATGCATCCATCAATATATCATAACCGAAGTTACACTGCATATAAAAAGTAAATCTGCTGCATTAAATATGTTGAACACTATGGTGATGAGATAACTATTAAACGTGTTTAGATTTTTTGGGTTTATTTGTGAAATTCCTCTAGTGGTCTGCTTAATATTTTTCTTTTGCGCATGATTGAAAATGCAGTGATACAGTAGGAATGCAACATTGTAATGTTAGTTGGCATTACACTGCTTCTTCTCGATATCATATCATGCTGTAGTCCTACCCATGTTTGGCATGCCTATGCTGAATTGCAATAGACAGCCAGTCAGACATGTCTTGCTGTCCTGTTATATACGTATACAAACATTTTAACACAAATTACTTGGCAAATAAAAAAAATATGATTTATTTTCAAAGCAGTTTGCTGCAAGGATGATCTGAATCTCAAAAGGCAGGCAACCTTCTGTATTATGTTCACTTTGTTGCTGTTACAGGATAGGAAAAGACCCCTTGACTCTTCAGATTGCTACACTTCTATGTGGCTGTTAAATAAGATTAATCTCTGACAACATCAGAAAGCCAAACCGAATTAATTTGCCCTCCTTTAGTATTGTACGAATATATTCATGATATTTATAAAGATCTTGTTACATTGACGTGGCAGATAGGGAACCAAGGAGCATGTACTGTATATTAGCAGGGAAAAGGGGAAGCTATCCAGGGCCTTGGAGGTTTATTCACAGTTGCCCCCTTCCCCAATATTTGGCTTTCAATGTTCTGGCAGACTCCTGTACGCGAGTGTGATTAGAGGCAGAGAAACTGTAGGATGCATGGTTGCCAACTTTCCCATTTTTCCAGTGGCAGTTCCGGGTTTCCGGGAAATCAGCAGTTTTGGGTTTTAGGTGCAGGGCCGGTTGGGGAGATCATGAATCTGACTCTAACAGGCCCAAAATTAAGGAAGCATAAGGTATGTTCATTCATCTGCCTCAGTGCTCTCTCACACATGTCTACAATTAATGCCACTGAAGAACAAAAGCCACACACACCGTGAAGAAACAAACCTCCCAAACCCACCACAGGACTTAAACAAGAAAAAAAAGAAAATGGAGACAGGTGAGAGATGGAGAGAAAGGGGGAAGTCAAAGAGAAATGAGAGAGAAAATGAGGAGGATAGATAAAGAGAAAGGAGAGAGAGAGAAAGAGAAAGTGTGATGACCCAGGGTTAATAAGTGCCACCTGTAGTTGTTATTGTGTGATTTCTGTATGTCTCAGTATATTGTGCTTTTTGTTCCCCTCATGTACTGCCCTGTCCATATTCCACATGCCCTGCCCACGGACTTTAACCCTGTATAGCCTGGACACCCTCAACCCCACCAGAGTTTCATGGAGTTAACTCACGGGGGGTGAGGGACGGACCAGGGGTGGTTCGGAGAGGGAGCCTCCTACAGATCCCTGGTCGCTGGGACCGCCACGAGAGCTAAATTTAATCTATGTAGTACAGCACTTACTGTGTTAGTGATGAATACTGGATTGGTAATGTTAAAATCAATCAGACTGACTCCAAGTCATGATTTACAGAAAATCATTGAGTCTTGACATGTTTGCAATCATCCAAATTAAGGTTTTCAAGGATGCGTTTGTTTTTGCTTTATGTCAGTTATATCAATTAGTTATCAATCCCCTTGTACAATTATGATGGTTAAATAATAATTGCAATAACAATGCAAGCATGGTACACTGCAAGTCTGCGACTATTAAAAAATACTGCTTTTTATAAAACACAATTAAATAATAGAAACCCTGGATTCCATGTCGGGTATTTATGATACCTAGCAAAAAGTACAAATACCAAACACATCAGTTTCCACCCACTGACATCACATTTGTTATTACATCATTAGTAGTCACAGAGCTTATATGTCATGACATTTGTAAGGTATATGTGGGAGAGGATGGTAGATGAGCTGAAAAAAACTTTAAAGATTTGCATGAGTGTTCCTTAGTTCCCGTTTATCCTAGTGTGGTGTATATGCAGTACATCCAGTGTTCAAGAAAGTTGTGTGTCTCCTTTTGGACCCTAAGCAGCAGTACCAGCCTGAGCAGACATTAGATGTTCTGTACATGATTATTAGATCTGAAGTATGATTTTTTTTGAAGACCTAGAAATACACAGTCATTTATTTTATGGAACTTTAAATCTATATACTGAGATTGCCAAGATAGCCATGAAAAAGTGAAAGTAACTTTATTCTGTATAAACTGTGGCAATGTCAGAAGATTAGGTGTGGCACATACTAGCACCTTTACCTTTATTACAGTACTTTGCATGGCAGCAAGCAGCCATATTAAACTGCTTGCTCCAGGGACCAATCTCTGCCTAATGGAAGGGATTGTATTTTTATTTTTTTATCATTTTTGTTACTGAAGCTACTGATCGGAAGTCCAGCTTCTCTTTTTTTCCACCCTGCACCAATACTTGGCTGTTGATGCTTTATTTCCTTCTTGCTCAGCTGCAGACCTTGTCTGGGTGGCTGTTGGATTAGAAGGTGCATCAGTGTGTAATGCCTTTGATAATACCTGTTCTGACTACAAACATGTAGGATTTGGGGGGGGGGGGCATCACTAATTCATATGGTGAAATCAATAATTAGACATACTCTAAAAACACAAGTTTGTTACACAATGCATTATAAGGTTAATTTATGAGGAATATTAGACTCACTGGGGCCCTGAGCAGCTGCTTATTAAATATAATAATGCTACCATAATAATTATTATAATTCTTGAAGAAAATAGGTATATTTCTGCTAATTCATAAAACAATGTTATTGAAAATGTTGATAAAATGTGTTAGTACCTTTGCTTGGCCCCTCATGTTTTCAAGCAATGGTTTTCATAATATACCATTAGCCATAAAAAAACCACTTTCCTCTGCTATGTTAATTGTAAGCTTATATGGGAATTATGGTTTGATTTTTTTTTTCTCCCTAGCTAATAATGGCAACATAATTACATTAAATAGATGCTCAAAGGGAAAACCTCTGTGATTAATTTATTTTAGTACTACAAGAACCGCCCATTTAAGCTTTTTAAGAATCTTTGTTTTGTTAGAAAAACACACAATCCCTATTGTCTTATTTTAGTGTGATTAACCCTCTGAGGCTCACATTTATGTTTTGCTGTGATGGAACATGGTTTCCTAGCAACCACTAAATTGTGTCTCTCTTGTGCGGAGTGATTTACTGATGCTCAAGGTATGAATTCAGCAGCTACCAGGCAACCTAGCCCTAATACGCATTCCATAATATGCAGGAAATACATGGTCAAAAACAGAAAGCTTACAATTCTGTCTTATAGCTGATATAGAACATAACACTAACACTCTACAAAAGATAACGTTTCATGTACGTTTCATTTATCATCAGAATTGATGTCTCTGCTTTTGTTATCGGTGAAGAACAATTTTTAGCATATCTCCCAAGTGTCCCTCGTGAGACAGTGTCTCATTGGGTTCCAAATCCCTATGCCCCACTTTCCTTCCCTGAAGTCCTTTTCTAGGAGCTCAAAATGAATGCTTGGTATAATTTGCTACTTGTAAATGCTTTATTTTCATCTCCAAGCACGTGCACTACATACTGAACAACTAAATATGCTATTTATATATTTTGCTTAAAAAATTGTTTTATTTTAGGTAAAAAAAAATATATAACTCATGCTGATAAAATAACATTGCATTGGTAGCATTCATACATGTTTTACAAACATGCTTGTTCTTTTAAAAACTAAAAATTCTGGTTTAAAGACACCCTTGTTAGTTTTTTATTCTATCGTTTGATTGAATTTGTCAATTTGTACGAAGCCCACGAAAACGAGGCCAACCCACCCCCCAAGAAATCAGACGAAAATGAAGCAAATGAAGCAGAATTTGCGTCTGAAATTTGTGGGTCCGAAATTTGTGGGTCCACATTCACTCATGCTCTCAAGCTCGCATTCTAATTAATCTCTATCTTTTATGCTCTTTGAATGAGAGCTTCTACCAACCTCTTCCGCGTCTTATTCTGCATCTTCTTTTGCATCTTCTTTTTCTGCATCTTCTTTGTTCTACCCTTTTCCTCTTCTTAATTCGATCTTCTATCTTGAATCCTTATCATCCAGATCATCCAACTGGGGAAGAGGATGTCACCGAAAGTACTAACTGAGGGCAATATGGTGGCGCTTGCGATGATGTCCTCTCTATGATGACCCATCTAGTCTTCCCATTTTTCCTGATGTAAAGACTCAAACCTTAATCTGTCTTTGATCTTGTCTTAGATTCAGGATAGCTTTATGCCTACCCCATGCATCTTTAAATCCCCTTCCCGCTAAATAAATAGGAACATAAATCCTTCAACACATTTTAGGGAACTTTGATCAGTAATATACTGAGGTTATTTTTAAAAAATCTAATTGAAATTATTAATTTTATATTTTAGTAATTTATATTTGGCTAAGCATTTGTTCGTTTTTAAAATGATGGATTTTAAAACCTTGGAAAACAATAGTAGGATTTTTTCTAAAAGGTACTGATCAGCTGTTAATAAACCCTGAATAAAGTACAAAAGTGCAATGTATATAAAGGACATTTAAAAAGCCAATTTTTTTGCATATGGATTTTCTGGGTCATCTACGGCTTAAATTTATATATATTGGAATTTCTAAACACAAATGCATAGCATTCTGGATAGCTAGACAAACTGGGTGTGCTATACAGCTGATACATTTCATTACTTTCATTTTGTTTTATGAGAAAATTAAATATACCAGGTCAAAACTAATAAACATAAAATAATGTTATAATGATATTCTTAATTATAACTTTAACTTAACTTTTTTTTTTTTTTAAGCTAAAAGTTCATATTTAAAATTATGTTGTGTATTAGATTTGCCTTTTTATTTTCTAGACACTAATAGGCATTGGATCTGCAGCTCATTTTCCTCCATTGTCATGCATTTTTTTTTAAAGTTAACTACCTTTTAACATATATATATAGAGAGAGATAGATATACACCCAAACACGTGTATTTTCCATTCATCCAATTCTTTTCAAAGGAGTGTTTTTAGGGTATAAAAAAATGAGAAACCTTTTTGTAATCCTGCTAACCCAGCAAACAAATAATATTATTATTCTAATAAACAATAAAAAACTTACTAGTAACCTTTACGAATACACAGTTTCTCCATGTAAAGGTACAAAAAATATGTATCCCCTGCAAAAACAATGTCTTTGTTTTTGAAGTGCCAGCTCAAAGTATATGTGTATTGTCATGTCTTCAGAGCCTTTAATATTATTAGAAATAAAGTTTCCAAAAGGAAAACTTTGGAAAAAATAGAATATAATATACAGTTAATTATTAAGAGTACTCCTTTATCTTGAAAATAGTTTTATATTCCATTAGCTGTCATTGGAAAGCAATATTTAAGTATTTATTCTTTTTTTTGTGAGAGACTTTAACATTGTGTCTTTGCCATCCATTTTAAATGCTTCCTTCTGATAATGCTCCATGTTATCTAATAATAAGCTGTTCTTCTAAGATTGTCATTAGTAGAACCCCAACTGAATAGATACAAGCTGCAGTGATCTGCCATTTCCTGCTGCCTTCAATGCAAATGTTATCTTATTGTGAGGGTATTATTATCACAGCTGTAGTGAAGTGGAGGTGGTACCCATGTATTTTCCTCTGCAGGGTGCTTAGTAACACACAGTCGTAGCAGTGCCGGCCCTTCTCTAAACATGAGCATGCCTAAATTGTAATTCACTTGTACAGATAATAATAAAAAAAGTAATAGATTTCAGCTTTGTTAAAAAAAGGTACAACATCTGTTCAATATCTGAATCTGCTTCTAGGTTAATGCACATAGCTGATTTATGCCTAATGTCCTACTTTTTGGTGAAACACAAAGCTTCTTTGAAGCTGGTACTACCGTATTATCATTTGTTAGTAACTACTTCTCTAATTACTGGACATTCACAAGGTGTTTATTGTTATACCAATGGCTTATCATTATGCAAACCTGCCACCTTGCATTTAGCTGCCCCATAATAAAAATGGACATAATTAAGTAGCATTTTCGCACATCCTCCAAAATGCTAAGAGATTTTCAGTTGTTTAGATCCAAAACTGGATATAGAAGGAGGCACTCCACAAAGCTTTCATGGCCTCATATAATTTTTGTTAGATAATTGGGCTCTACAGACCTATATAAATATATCAGCTTTGGGTAGAACAAAGAAACACAAGGGATTCAATACCTAGAAGCACATACAATGTTAATTCATCCTAGATGACCAGTGAAGCCGGCTATGTGTCGTATCACATGAGCCTGGTGATGAACAATCTAACATCACCTTACTTTCAACATTGGAGAAGGGTACTAAATAGTTCAAAGGCATAGTACTCCACATACTGTTCAGTAAAACATGCACTTTTTACAGCAACACCAGTTGCTTGAAAATAAAAAAAAATATATGGTCATCTAAGGAATATCTACATTACAGAGCAGTTAATGTTATATAAAGCGCAACTGTTTCTTCAGGGAAAAATTACTTCAAGACAAAATACATCATGATCTCAGCGCTGTTCCTTTTACTATATGTATCTCATTAAATGCATCTTCATGAAGCAATTAATGTGGACATAAAAGACATTGCCTCATCGCCATTATAATTAGAGTGATGATCTACTTACTCTGTAATAGTCAGTGCTGTACACATCTCTTGACATGCCAAAGTCTCCAATCTTCACCAGAAGGTTTTCTCCAACCAGACAGTTCCTTGTGGCGAGATCTCGGTGAACAAAGTGCTGGGAAGCCAGGTAGACCATACCTGCTGCAATCTGCTGAGCTATGTAAAGCATCTGGGATTGAGTGAGTTCTGCTGGACGGTTTCCTTCTGCCATGAGGACTGCATCTGGTCCATGGGCTCTGAATACAACACACAAATCAGTCAACTTAAATAGATTAAAAAAGATATTAAATGTCAAATAGAACAAATGCATACAGTGACTATGTGCTTATTATGTAATGGCCAGTGATCACTGCCATATGTTCATCACAGGCAAATGCTCCATCTTTCTTCTTTTTTTGGACTAGAAATTAAAAGCTTATATGCAAAGTTATTTTCAATGGCTTTGTTATTTTTTTCCATTCAGCGGATTCTCTTTTCTGAAAAACGCATTTAAATGGAATAAAATGAAATTAGAGGTACCCCAAAATCTGTCCGACCAGTTGTAAATGAGCTACACTCATCACCATATTTTGTAAACTAAAAAAATACATACACATAGTACACGAAAAAGGGTATTGCAGAAAAAAATGTATACTTGACTCTTAAAATAAAATGATGCAGACGGCTTCTTTTTCTGTATTCCAGGGGATAGTGTTGCCTGATAACTGAGCTTTTAATTTCACATATTTGCAATGTTCAACCTAAATTCCTTATCTTTGCATTTTTCCTTTGGAGTCCTGTAATCCTAGTCTCCCACAGCGTGCAGCTGGAGAAAGCCACAACAATTTTCACTTTGCTTCCTGCACTCCCCCGAATAATTCTCCCTACCATGAACTCTATGCACAGACATTGCTTTTGACCTTCAACATGTGGTCTGGTTTTTGAAACATGAATCTATGCAGCAGGAAACCTCTGCATCTATCTCATCTCTAGATTTAGTAAGGTCTCCAATGCTTTTCCCTTGATAGCCTTTGGTGGTGCTGCAGGGTAAGGAATAGGATGTCTGCCTAAACGATTTGCTTTATTGTATTACAGAGCGTAAATGATTTGAAAGTAGGGAGACTTGTGAAAACTACACTGACTGAGTTCAATATAATTAATTTGAGAATATAGTACTGTTAAACTTGGAGGCACCAAATATATAGTCAAGTTAACCTTTGCTTATAATCACTATTCGATGCATATACTGTATACCTCTCAATTTACACACCGTTTCTTACAGTACATATGTATGTCAAAAGGTATGAGAAAACCAGAAATGACAGACTTAAGTTTAACCCATTCTTTATTGTCCTGATCTGTTCTTTTTGTAGTTTGTCTTGTACATAAATTATAATACAATGGCTATACAATGTGAAAAATCTCTTTGTAAAGCTTTGTTAATATTTGTAAGTAGCCATGGTGCCAGGTTTGCTAACTAGTCTGGGACTAATGCTAGCAAAAAAACTTGTCCCACGTGGGTAGGGAGTCAGAACCTCAACAAATAGGCACAATATTAAGATCATAACAGAAAATGTAACTAACCTTTTCGCAGCTGACTCTACGTAAGTCTTTACAGGGACACATGCTGCCTCAATGCCCTTAAGATTTTTTTGTCTCCTGTAGTGTTAATCATATACATTTCTAGCTCATTCAATTATTTAGAATTTCAGAGCCACCAGCTCTCCTGGTGCACTCTTCAGGGGCTTGATATAAAAATGTTTTATCATAGACCTCACATGGCATATGTGGGTGTTTTAGCATAGGATGACATAGACAAAAATTACGGTGAACCAAAAGTAGACAGGACTCCACCCAGTCATTTGTTTGGCATTAGATATTGTGGCTCCAAGAGTAGGCCATAGAAGGTATTAATACTCGCTATGGCTTAGCTAGAACAATTTTATGTATCATTCCTTTTTACCCATTTTGATTCTTACACATCTGTTTTTGTATCCTTAATTGTCTATTGACAGTGATATTACATTATTGAACCTTGTAACTCAACATGGAATTGAAAAACATAATGTGTTAAATCTACTATTACATCGTTAATGTGGCAAAATAATCTGCATTATTTCAGATACATTAACATAATGGCATGTGTAATTTTAATACTTTTGGTGTGTGTGAAGTATATTCAGAGCTAAATAAAAATTAGAAAACAATCCAAATAATGGCACAAACATACATGTATATGTAAATTTATACATACAAGACTGATTCAGTCATTGAAAAGAGACACTAAAAACATTGGCAAATGCCAAAAAAAACACATGAATTCTACTATTTCTCTTTTTGTAACCACTGGTGAGTTTCATCATAAATTGTAAATGCAAACGGAATAATCTTTCATAATACTGATGTCAAAATTCCCCAAAAAACTAAATTATTATGTCCATTGTATTGGAGTATAAGGGGCAGGACATACTGTGTTTTGCACTTTTGTTTCCTTAAAGACAGCCTATATTTATACAAGTACTTTTTTGCAACTAAATCTCTCGTAAAGGATTGAGTTTAGTATTCATAACAAAATTACATCACTGATTAATGCTAATCTGTGATTGTAGCAGGTGGTAAGGTCGCCTGCAGGCCAAAACACAGTGGACAATATTGGAACCCCACTTCACTAGTCATTTGAAGGACCAAAACTGGCAAGATTCTAAATCAGCAACAAGGGCAGCAGAACAACATGGCTTATCGTAGGTTCCACAAAATGTAATATATTTATTTATTTTTCTTTTGTTGGTAACTCACCTCAGGAACTTGTTCAGATCGCCATGCTTCATATACTCAAAGACCATGATGAGTGGATCTCCTTCCACACAAACACCATAAAAAGTCACAATATGCTCATGCTGTAAGTTTGTTAGCAACTCAGCCTCCCGATGAAAGTCTTTTCGCGCATTGTCACTGGCATCTTTTAGCGTCTGTAAAACATAATTTATGGTACCCACATGTAACTTTGTAAGTAAAAAGTAAAATATTTCCTGATCATTATATATATATATATATATGATACATAATTACTGCAGAGCTCTAGAAAATTATATATATATATATATATATATATATATTTATTTAGGCGCAATTGTAATGGAGTGGAGATTTCTGTGTTTTGAAACGGTAATATATTCCACTTAGTCATTAGAAAAGAAAAGCATTACAAAAGCAACTATGCATCCTAGTTTGTAAGCGCACATCAAAGCGGTTAGTGTTGCTAAGCAACCGGTAAATGGCAAGTAACAGAGGCCAAAGAAGAGAATGAAGCCTGTGCTGATAATTTCACATGGAACATTGTATAATAGTAAATATTAATAGTATAAGAGTATATATATACCGTATTGGCTCGAATATAGGCCGCACTTTTTTCCCCTACTTTAAGTTTTTAAAGTGGGGGTGCGGCCTATATTCGGGGTCTAGCGCCCGACGCCCGGGACATGCAGTGGGGTTAGGATACAGATCCCCCGCAGCGGTGCAGGGGACCAGTATCCTACTCCCCGATACGCTCAGACAGCCTCCCCTGCCAGCACTTCCCACGGGGGGGGTGCCGGCACGGGAGGTTGTCTAAGCGTTTTACCTCTGCCCACCCCCGACTTACCGGAGCAGACTCCCGGGTGTCTTGCGGGGCCAGCGGGAGACATCTACGCAATACGCGTATGCAACTTCCGGTACCGGAAGTTGCATACGCGTATTGCGTAGATGTCCCTCGCCGGCCCCGCAAGACACCCGGGAGTCTGCTCCGGTAAGTCGAGGAGGGGGGGGCAGAGGAGGGCAGTGGCAGCATATCTCGGGGGGGGGGAGAGGAGGAGGACAGTGGTAGCATATCGGGGGGGAGGACAGTGGTAGCATATCGGGGGGGAGGACAGTGGTAGCATATCGGGGGGGACAGTGGTAGCATATCGGGGGGGGACAGTGGTAGCATATCGGGGGGGGAGGACAGTGGTAGCATATCGGGGGGGGAGGAGGACAGTGGTAGCATATCTCGGGGAGGGAGGACAGTGGCAGCATATCGGGGGGGGGGACAGTGGTAGTATATCTCGGGGAAGGAGGACAGTGGTAGCGTATCTCGGGGTGGGAGGAGGACAGTGGTAGCATATCTCGGGGAGGGAGGACAGTGGCAGCATATCTCGGGGGGGGCAGAGTGGCAGCATGTTTTTTTTGGTGCTTTTTTAAAGAAAAAAAACTTTTTCTTTAAAAAAGCACCAAACTTTTAGGGTGCGGCCTATATACGGGGGCGGCCTATATCCGAGCCAATACGGTATATATATATATATATATATATATATATATATATACCTATCCAGAGAGAAAATGTCTGAATAATTATGCTGCTTTATCAGCAAATAAATGTGTGCTATTTGATGAAAGAGTTAAAGATTTATGGTAAAAACAATAAAAGAGCACCTATAGCGCAATATAGGCCTGCTGTAACATAGACACATAGAACTTGATAGCAGATAAGAACTATTTGCTCCATCTAGTTTGCGCATTTCTCCTTTCTGTCCATTAACACTCAAGCCTTAATCAGTCCAATCCTTAATCCATGTAATGGTTTGTAATCCAATGTAATCTGCCCTGAAAGCATATTCACTTGTCCAGCCACTTGGGTGGCTAATACAGGGTATGAGTACCTAACTGCGCTACTATAGGCTGTTTTGGGTAGTGTATGTACGCAGAACAAAAGCACAAGTTGTAGCTGTGGAGCAGCGCTCATTAACTAATTGAATCGTTAAGTGATTACTAAATTAATTTCTCATACAATGCAAATGAAATATTAAAGTTATATGATGCACCTTCTGCATCAGCTGAGCCCAATTGACGCATTTTCCACTTAGTTCACTAAGTGGATACAGTCATTTACATTTTATATTTATTCAGCAAAATAGACGTTCATATTTCTTTATTATTCCAGTTCTTTAGTCCTAGAACTAAATCCATGCTCCACTTCTATTAGTTTGTATCCTCACTGCCCTTCTTCCCCAAATCCTCCACCAAACCTGTGGACTGCCATGTCCCTCACTTTTAATACCAAATTCCATTATGGATTTTATTCCAAATAAAATCTGGCCACAAATTATTATGAAAATAAAAACATAAAAGAAACAAATCATCTCAGACGTGCAGATAGTGTATTTTAGAGGCACTACTTTTCTTGCTACAATTTGTAGTTTGGGGGAGTGCTTATGTAATCCCTGGTGGAGTTAATGATCAGCCTTCTCCAATGAATGTATTAGGTGATAGCACATATAGGGTGCAGTGCTAACAAGTCTCTAGTGACTGCAACTACATGTATTGTTGCCCCGTCTTACCACTGAGTGGCATAAAAAAAAAGTGAATGGCATACACATGGGAATAAGAAAAATAAGAAAATTGGGCTAGAGAAAGGATCTGCCAAGTAAGGGGAACTAAAGATAAAATATGAAGAATGGATGATAAACTTTATGATGTTAAAAAACAATAATGTTTTGCATTTTGCAAATATAGGTTGGCTAAACGATGTTGTCAAAAACCCAAGGACTGGAAAAATGTGGGTTATTTTCCAGCAGGAAGAATAGGCAAACTAGATGGGTCTGAAGGTGTTTTAATGTGCCATCAAATTATATTGTTTGTTGCCTTTAGAATTCTATTGACAGAAAAAAAGAATAAACCTTACCTTTACTGCAACTAGGATTTTATCTTGTTCAGGGCTAAGGTTGTAGCACTCTGCCAGAAACACTTTTCCAAATGCCCCTTCTCCAAGTTCTCTCTTCAGAACAATGTTGTGCCTCTTTATATGCTGAACAACTATAAAAAAAAATTAAAATACAAATTAGTTTTAAATAAATGACCAATACAATAAGAAATCAGCTACTCCCTGGAAACAAAATGTCCTTCCAAATCAGTCATCATAACCCTCCAAATGTAGTTTTTTATGGAATAACATTTGCACAGGCATCATATTAACATTTAAAACTAATTAACAGTCTTAAATATTTGCTAACATTCAAGTAAATGCATCTAGAAAAAAAAGATCCTATTTGAGTGATCCTTGGAGAAAAGTTTCTTAATTCATTAGAAGACGTCATTATTAAACTGGCAACTAACATAAAAGAAACTCTGCAGGTCTGACTCAGATATGGTTGCAGGGTCCTTTTGTTTTAGGTCTGGTAGAATTAAAAAATCTAGATAAAGTTCACACACAAAATTACACCCACTTTTATCTTTCAACCTTCCTAAAAAAAATAACCTAATAGAAATAAGAGGTTCCAGTTCTTGTCACCTTATTTTAGTAATCAAATGAGTTAATCAGTGGTTTACTATCAGATTGTAAAACACAAGTTACATTTTCTATTACAGAAATAGTCATCTATAGAAAGATCTTGTCCATGGTAAAAGATTAATTACAAAAAAATATTTTGTTAATATTTTTTATGCAAGAGCACAGACAAAAAGATGGGTTAATGGCAGGGGATGTTAATAGGAAGGCTTTAGCAGGGGACAAGTGATTGTTATGGATTGGAAGAATGGGGTGTTTCAATGAACACATTATTATTCTCATATTGCTCACAATTACAATTAAATAAATATCCACTTGTTCATTTATGTAGGATGTTGCTAACTGAACAAGTTCTGCTGTGATTCGGAAGTAAAGCCAAGCATCTGCACCAATCTTGAAAGAGACTGACATTCAGTTCTAAAATCAGCCAGATTGCAATATAAATATAGAAAGTTAATCTAAGCTCAGGGAAAAGTTGCAAATTCCTGCTTAGCTGTCAAAGAACCAGATTTAGAAATATGTTGATGAATTAAACTAAATGTATTTTAAGGATCATTGTAAAGTATTATTTTTAAAAAAAGTTTCATAACATCTGTGACAACAAATGTTCTCATCAATCATTATTAATTGCTTCTAAAAATAGCCCAGCCATCTGAAGTCCCAATCAGTACCATTCTTTATCGAATATCAAATCTAAAAAGCATACACTATATCATAATGTGAGATTGTTTATTTGGTTTGGATAACATATGACAGAGATTCTGGCAGGCATGGAACAACAACAACACAAAAGATAAATACTACTTAAGAAAAAAGTAATAGTTTGGATACTGATATTTGCCTGAAACATGTGTAACTAAAGAATTAAAGTAGAACTTCTTATGTCATTTATGGCTCAAACAGGATGTGGTCCTCATGCAACATTGATGCTTCAGGATGTTCTGTGGTAGGTAGATGAAGGAATTTCTACCTTTTTTCCATTGCTGGCAGCTATGACGTAATAATTTATGATGTGTCTCTGCATTTCTAAATCTGTTCTACAGGCTCTATGATATGTTGTGATGGGGCTGACCATTGTTAAGTGAACTTTTATCTTTTAAATCTTCACAATGCATAGGTTTCCTGCAGGCAAATGTCACTGTTTTAGTCATTCATTTCTCATTCTTTACTCTGTTTTTCCTCATTCTGGGAAAAATCTCCATAAAACTAGACAGTGAGTTCTGGAACCCTCAAGTTTAGTGTGTGCTAAACTCTGGGTAACTCATGTTAAATGTTCAGTACCGTGTGGGTGCCAAAAGGAGTAATTGAAAAAATTAGCATTCACTGAGTACCGCTTCTGAAAATTGTCCCAAAACCTTAGGACTCACCTCAGTCTTGAGTTGCATTGGGATCACACATGCAACTCATTGGAGTCTGAGGGGCTTGGTTAGTTTCCGGAGCAAGACCTGATTCCATGAACTTCTGAATGTTATTGAATATATCCCTAGGCATTTATCTAAGGTGACACAGGGGGCAAGTGTGCACGGGTTAACAGTAGATCCCAATTCATGACCAAGTCCCTTCCATATTTGGTTATTGTATGCATTTCTGACCATTCTCCTTTCACTTCTTACCTGTATCACTATAAATACTATTTAAAACAAAAAAAAGCCATAGCAGAATTTCCGGACTCAGTGGCCATAGCTGGGCTGTAAACCTTGTTTTCTTAAAGCTTCCTTGAGTGAAAGCGATCATAAATTTGTTTTATTCAATGCAGTCTGCTTTAAGACCAATGATTGCATGTCTGGATGTTAAAATTAATTAGCATTTGCTTGCTTTGCTCTGATAACCATGAATGTGGCATTTTGATTTACAAGCATGCTTTAAATCAATAGTAAAAAAAATCATACCCACAAATACACAAAAGCAAACGTCATTCGTTTGAACAAAGTTACTGCTACAAGTCCAATATGTTGGTGAAAACCATATGAATACATTCTTTGTTATCACAATTTGAAATTAATATTTTTAATTTAGAAACATTCTAAAATAATCACACTAATTGCAAAAGGAAAGTGATTACTTTAACAATGTCAAATAAAGACATAGTATAATTCAGTTTTTTCTTCAATAATAGCTTAATACCATAGTGTGGAATAAAGATTAATACATGTGGGGCCTAAATGTTGAAGGTGGCTATTAACACTGGCTGGCAGTATTAATGTGTATTTGTACCATTACCCATAGCCAACCTCAGTTCACATAATTTCCCATCGAGGGGGATGGATACAGCCCAAACCTTTTCATATGGTGTCTAAGAAGAAGAAATACAGAAAAAAGGGGGCATTGGAATTCAGCGAACACTTAGTCCGTCAGTTGGAGCAGTGATCCTTGACGGCTTTGTGCCGTCTGTCCATGTAATGTTCCTTTTTGTATTGTTTGGGTTGGTGGTCGGTGCCAGGAGAGTGCATAGGTAGATACTTTTGTTCTTTAAGTCGGGGTCTGCACAAGGTAGGAGGAAAGGGGAGTAACAGGGAATGTGTCAGCTGCATGGATTATAGCAGATGGAGGGATAGAGTGACTATGTGTGTATGGATGTAACGTATTTGGTGGTCAGACCAAATATTGATTTGATTTAGGTTTTTCTTTTGTCACCCACTTTGCATTTTGTTAAATAATAAAAAAAAACTATGCCTAAAACGTCTGCACAGTACTGTATGTGTAGGTGTATGGTGATAGTGTGTATATGTATGTGTATTGTGGGTGGGTGTATGTATGTATGTATGTGTAGTGGTGTTAGAATGAATGTGTGTTAGTGTGCAGTGGTGTATGTGCTGTTAGCTTTTGTGTGTAAGTGTACTGTGGTAGCATGTGTGGCATCTGTGAGGGTATTCTGCTAGCATGTGTACTGTGTACTGTTAACATGAATGTGTGTTTTAGTATTTGATGTGAGGATATTAATGTGTGTGTATTAGTGTGTCAGCATATAGTGTTAACGTGTCAGGGATGAGATTGGCCATTTGAAGTATAGTGTCATATGCAAGTCAGATCTACTTGATTGCTCACAGACAGGTATATTAGATTATGAGAGGAGGGAAGCTTGATCTGTATTTAAAACACTTATTAATCTATAAAACATGTGGGGCACACCTACTGAGTGTTCTACCACAGGGTTCTAGGTTCTACCACAGCCAAGGCTAGCATCATTATAATATAAAATAATGTATTTTAAAAAGTAGCATGCTCTAATGGTTATTGTACCATGGGTATTGACCAGTGTGAGGTCACACTAATGGAAGTAAGAATACAAGAGCTTACATTTCAAAACTAGCAAGGCCACACATTTATATACAGCCTTTTGCCTTAAGTGATATATCTGTCTTATTAAACTTCCTGTCCAAGCTTCCTGTGGATCGGATAATGCCTTTAGCCTTTGAACTTGAGAGTTTCCACTTGAATGCTAAAAAGTCTCTGCTATACATTGCACAGGGTGCCAAATTAATGTTGACTGTGCATCATACTGTACTTTCCTAGCATGATCACTAGAATGCCAATCACTGGAAAGAGATAGAAGCATAGTGAGATTTCTTGTTTTTACTTAAATAATTTCTGCATATATATATATTTCCTTTTTTGGATGCAAATTCCCACAGAAATGTTCATCAGCAAATTTACATTTGGTTGTTTTTACAAGGACTTCTGTCGTTTTTATCAGAAAGCTCAGTGCACGTGAATGATTTTGCATAAAATTTCAACTGTCCCTAGTTAAATTTAATATTAAATCATAAATCCACATTCTCATGTAGTTCTCAAATACATCTACAGCACACTTCTGCTGTGACCGTGCATTAGGATTTATGAAGCACAATCAAGTTCTACGCCTGTTGCCGCCTAAGTGCCAGTACAATTAACTCAACTATTAAAACAACTAAATCCCTGTTAGTGTTCAGATAAATCCAGTCTGGCCAATAGATTTTCATAAGAAGAGAAGCTGGGAAGCTGGCAGAGCTGACTAATTATTAACTATTAATTTTATGGTGATGGTGGAAACATACCTATTATGTTCTATAAAAGCTTAATAGATGTCACAGTAAATCATGTTAACCTTACTTTCCTACATACTTTTGGCTGTAGAACAGTGTTGAACTTGAATCTATGCTGAACATGCAACTCAACAGAAATGTCCCTCGAGGCTCTCCTTAGACGTGATACTTACTCCCTTTCCGAACAATCAAATATCCGCATGGCTTCTAGATAAACATTTTTTAACGGGGGCACAAATAGTTTTTTTTTTTATCATATCAAATTGATTTAGAAAGAGGTAATGAAATGTCAATAAAATGGTTTATGTTGCTTAAGTCTTTTTTTTTATTTAAGGTGATTAACCATTCTGTTTTCGAAAAAAAATGTTAATATAAGAGTTTTGTATTATAGATGTTAAAGCAATTAAAATGAAAGTTAGCTGTGCCAGTGAAGCGCCAAAGCTCATTGTTGCAGTACAGCACTACTTAGACTTGGATTTAATTATATTTTATTTAAAATGTTTTATGATTAAGCCAAGCTTATTGTAACATTCTTAAAATGTTTAAAATAGGTCATAATATTTTCCAATGTATGCCTGTTGTTTTGTAGTTGTGATTTTATACATTTATGGTAATTTGTGTGAAAAACCTTCAACATGTTACATTAAAATCCCTTAGCTATTTAAGATTTTAGATAACTGATTTATTGTAAGGCACCTCACCATTTGCATTATGTATTCTGTATGGCCCGCTCAGTCCTTCTAGTGGTAGAACTTTAACTGAATTGGCCCTTTATAATACATAATGAAGTCAGATGATTAAAAATGCAGATCTCCTGCTTTAGTGAATAATGCTCACTCGCTCGCTGTACATTATGCTACAGAAGACAAAGGATGAGGTGAATTTTGGCTACCTGTGTACTAGTCTCCATACTAGTCACTAAAGTACATTAGCTCAAAATATGCTTTGCTCTATACATTCAGTAGCGATTCTGGATAGCACAATGTACACTTTGAAAAGACCAACCATGATAGATGTGGATTTAATGGAATGGGGATGGTCTGGCCAAATGTTTTAAGAGATACAGGAATGGGAGAAAAGGTTTTCCTCATAGAGATATCCTCACTACGAGCTGTGGTCGTTGGAGGATATACACTTTGGAGTAGTGTATCCACATGAGTGCATGGGCATGAAAAGCACTAGAGCGGAATACATTTAAAATCTTACTCTTTCAAGTAAAGAGTCAATTTCTGAAGGTAACATGGCCACCAGAACATGGTTTTTAGCACTGGGTGAGCACAGTGTGTTCCATAGTTGCAATTTTGTCCTTTAGTCAACTCAGAAGTCCTGGAATAAGCATTTATCCGAAACTTCTTTTGTTTCAACTGAAAGAAAGCCCTCAGGAAATGGGAGTTCCCACTGATAGCTTTATACCACTTGTGGCTGTGAGGCTATCACTGGGTCTACTTACTAATGGGAGTCTTTTAGTAGGTTTAATAAACAGATATTGGCCCAGGGTGATTAAGCTCTTTTGTTTTGGGAATTTGTTTTATTACAGTTGTTATTGTATTGCTTTCATAAAATGAGTTTATTTAAAGTTTTATATTCATGACTGTAATTGGATTCCATCACAGTTCAATAGGACTTCCCATGTTAACTTTTATGGAAACAATAAATACATTTTAAAAGCTAAACAAGTGTTTTAAGAAGATGACAAAAGTTGCCAGCCACACTCAGTATCCCGCAATTCTGACCTGCAATTCCCTTAATTGTGGCCAGAGATCTTTCTTAGTCAAATTGCGGTTAGAATCCCCTTCAAATCCAGCAAAGCACATTCGATTATGTGCCTGTCAGGATTAAATCCAGTAGAAGCGAAAGGGAAGGTTATGATGAGCAAATTGTCTTTGCAAAAAGCAATTTGAAACATCTTTAATCATATGCTTTTGCTCTAAAAGAAAGATGATGATGCCAAAGTGCTCAGTAATATGCCTTAAAATTAATAGCTTCCCAAAATAAAAAAATACAAAAATCCAATTTTACATTTATTATATCAGATAATTAACTGTTATAAAGTTGATTACTTAATTACAAATATAGCCTCAGTAAGTTTTCTTAATATGATTTGTTTTAACAGACTTTAATCTTTATGTGCCAGAAGGCTTATACTTTTCTGGTCATATAAGCCATCTGTTATTCTCCATTTCTTTTTGTACTATGTTTAAAATCTCATCTTGAATGCTCCAGTATTCCACTGTCATTTTAAGATCTATCTATGGGTCAGTTAGAATGCTCGAAAATGTTGTGAAAATGTAGAATTTAAGTTGCTTTAGTCAATGTAAATAACATTGATAACATGTAGCTAGTTCCTGCACCATGATGAAGCACCACGGAAATCATGTGTAGTTTTTTGGTTTCCTTTTGCTCTCTTTTCAGTTTCTGACACTCCAGCTGGATGCATGTCAGTAATAAGAATATTGTCACCCTTGGAAGCAGATGGCATGTTTTAGCATGGTAGCTTATGGCATCACACCTGATATCTCACTTGTAGTTCTTGTATTTTGATCCAGTGTGATGACACGTACATGATGTCACTCTGTAGAGAGCTAGACTTTCTTCCGGTAATTTATGAGCACATGTTGAGACTTTTTCATAATCCTAAAGATGCTCGTGACATCGGAAAAATGAAATTAGCTGAATGTCTAGCCATCATGTGCAATTATAATCAACAAATATATTCTGAAAATGAATTGCATTGACAATTCAGTGAAAGATGTGAATGCCAAGATTTAAATTCAGCAAACATCTATTTTTTTAAATAAATATTTCCATATTGAAGCAAACGTTATGCATGTGTCTTAATTTGCCTTGAACTCATCCTAGATTGTTATGGATACCTCGAGAACTGGGATTACAGCCATTGACCAGACCTTTCTTGTTCAGTAATTGGGATGTATTTCACATCCATTGTTTTAGGATTACCATTACTTATATTTAAGATGTATAATGTTTACGTTTTAGCAATGTCATCCAAAAAGCAAAGATGTTTCTGAATATAATCTGTACTTTTATACTCATTTATTCTGTGCAGTCCTCTTGTACAATGATAATATGTCTGCCAGTAAATGTAATAAACATAAGAGGTCCACAGTAGAAGAATAATAATTCTCTAAAGATTATTTTTGAGGAGGGTGGTACTAGTAACATTAATATATGTATTTTATTTCACAGTCCACTCCTTATTTTTTTCCATCGTCTCTGCTTCTAAAGAAACCGCCTCAATATTCTGTACCTCTTTATGTTTTTCTCATATCTCACTACCATACAAGAGTTTGCCTCTGAGTCCCAGGGGTATTGCCCTATCTCAGGGTATCTGGGCGAAGGGGCAGATTTGCATGGTTCCATAGTCTGAAGCTGACTCCTTACTGTACAACACTGCTGTAATCATCAATGAGGTTGCCAATTGGGACTTCTGCTTCAAGTATGATATGGTTAATATCCCTGCTTGAATGCAGGTGACTTAATTAAGTGCATATTTAAATAATGACAAGTTAAGTTTCCAAGAAGACCAGCATCCCAGCCATTAGGTTAACACATCTGGCAAGTCACTACATAGAATTTTCAAGAGGGCTATCAAAGAGTTAATATTTCAAGAGCTTCAGGGTCATTATTCTTTTAAAAAGTTCTAGCCATGAAAGCATTTAAGTTTGGCTGATGATCAATAAAACTGATGTCTGGTTGAATTGCTTAATTTACCTAGCTTTGCGTACAATGATGGTAAATTATTCCTGAAATGTGTATTTTATTGGTTCAGATACTAATAGCATGATTTATGCCAACTGGTCAACTTTAAATTGCTGTACAAAGTAATCACAGTAAATTGAAAAGGTTACATCATTCATCAAAAAAGGCACAGGAACATCCACATTTAAACAAAAATGGGTTTGATGGGGTTTCTGGAACACAATGCTTTCCATGTTTTACAAATGGACAATTGTGGAGACAGTTCTTTATACTAAAGGCAATACATTCTTAGGAAGGCTATAATAAAAAAAAAACAATCAACCATAAATAGTAGTATTTCTGAGCCACTGAGGGATTATTAAATAAACTTCAAAGTAGGTATGCAAAATGCTTCCCCTAATTTTAGGGCACAGTTGGATTCAAAGCATGAATATAAGTGTTCTACAGCCTTAAAAGTCACAATAATGTGTAAGTAAGCTTCAGAGGTTCCTTCTTTAATGAATGAATGGATTAACTAATTAATTACATACATTGTAATCTATAGGTTACGCTTAACATAAGAAGTTTCAGTTAAGCCCTAGCCCACATCTAACAAGTACCCTTCTTTGGCCATTATTAGACACAGAACAGGTACATTCCGTGCAATTATATAAAATACATAATTAGTTAACGCAAATCACTTTGTGATGGCAGTTGTATTAAAGTTACAGAATAATTTTTAACACATCTAATTTTATGTGTCCTTTGTAAGAATTAGAAATGCCTTGTAGCGTGTTAGGTTATTCTAATTATTAAAACATGGTTTCAATTGGTAATTTAACACTATATTTGTTGTTTAATATATTTTATGGTTCCATTCATGGTTCTACTTTAATATTAGGGTCTTTTGTTCAGGTGCAATACATTATACATCATTTTCTATGGCACGTAAGCCAAATGCCCAGCGCAAATGTCTAATAAATAATACTTATTAGTTGTAACCAGGTCTTGGATATCTCTCTCTAATGGAAACCATTGATTGACTGTTACAAATAGAGGTCTGTCATCTAAAATGTACAAATGGTCAAATCATTAAACTATTGAAATATATTACATTGTCACTGCATCTGTCTCCTAATAGTTGGAGGTCCCTGGAGCAGTAAATCTGTCCTCGCTGTACTTTATGCACAAATAAATTTACTTTGGGCATGTATTGGGACACCTTAAAAGGTTTTATACTATGGAAGAAAACTTTAATAATAATTTAGCCTTATGTTGCCAAAACCCATTAACCCTGTCTCTATAGTTTTATTAACAAAATCAATCTTACACCTGACTAATGTGTTTCCGGTTTACGGGTATCACCAAGATCAAAGCATATAAAATGATCTATGTGCCATTTTTGCTACTGAAATATTACTAATAAGTCATGAGTCAAAATATAACCGCATAAAAGCAACACTCACAAATCACACCAGGGTACAATTTTATATATAAATAAATACAATGAAAATCTAAATTAGTTTAACCGTAGACAAAAACTTATACTTAACAAAAACGTGTTTCTAAAAAGCAGTTGTGGTGCCAAATTTTAAGTATTTAAACCCATTACATTTTCCTATCATCAACAATTTTCTATTAGCATTCAATGATCATGTTGTAAAAAAATAATGTACCACCTTTGAGTAAATCTGTGATAAACATACAATTTATCTTGCAGGGCATAAAATGGTGAAATGATTATATATACAAATGTTTATATATACAAATTAATCTTTTTTTATTAATTATTAAGGAAGATGAAGAACGAAGCAAGGCAAATACTGCCAAATACTTACAGGTATCTGGTTTAAGGTGGCTGTTGGTTATTCCAAAATACTGAGGGTTTTCAATAACAGGGATTTTTGTCATGCCAATAATTACTGCATCAGGTCCACCTTCTGAAGAAGACGGTGTGTTACTTCCATTAGATATATGATGGAGAGGGCTGGCTGAGTCATCATCATTGCTAATCACTGAAGAAGGTCCTGGAAATTATAAAAACATTTG
The DNA here is from genome assembly GCF_027358695.1 of Spea bombifrons. NCBI lineage: Eukaryota > Metazoa > Chordata > Amphibia > Anura > Pelobatidae > Spea > Spea bombifrons. Next base: position 104,214,320 of record NC_071087.1, on the reverse strand, counting down.
AAGAACATTCAATTTGCCCTCATCTTTGACAGTTTTTTCCCCTTGAATTATAACAGGTGATGCCTCAGTGAGGTCTTCAGACACAATCTCTAAACACAGTTCATGTCCTTATTGTACGTATTACATCAATGGGTAAGAGAAAGGATCAGTGCACTCAATTAAAACCAAGGACCAAAATTAGGTTTTTTATACAGATCCCTTAAAAAAGTAAAACACATGTAATGCTTTAGAATGCTTTTACATAAGGAACATTTAGAATTATTCGTATTTCCAAATACTTGATTTTTTGTGTCTCAAAAGTGAACCCATGATTACAGCTATTAAAATATACCAAAATGGGGGGGGGTATTTATAAAACACTACATATACACCATATATATATATATATATATGCATTTTTAACTACATAATATGTACTTATCTCTTTGAAGTAAAGACTGTGATTGAAATATGATTGAAATATGATTTCAAAATAACAGCTGAACTGACAGTTAGTTTTCATTCTTTAATAGGAGCCCCTGCTGCCAATATGTATAAATATTAGCCCCTGCTGCCAATATATATTAATATCAGCCACTGCTGCAAATATATTTTAATATTTGACCCATGCTGCCAATATATATAAATATAAGACCCTGCTGCCAATATATATTATATTGAAAAATTTGGACCCAAGGAAAGCATTTCCTTGGGCCCCGCTCCAAGCCCCCTAGCATGCAATCCCTCCTACCACTACCACACCAAAAAAACAAAATATTTGCCACACTGACTGTAGATTAAGGGAAAACTGTGAGAGTCTGCACAGTCTTCCCTCCTTCTCACCCTACCATGACATTGATAGGTCCTCTCACCTGTAATTATGTCATCCCCAGAGTCCCCTTGTCCCCTCATTCACTAAGCCATATCTCTCTTTTACTTACTTCCTGTAGTTCAGGTATTCAGGTATAGATCAAATAAACAACACATTTAAACAGCACTGCAGATATATATGAACTGAATAAGACATAAAAACTTTACATTAATTATGTATTTGCAGGTATACATAATTAATGTATGGAAACATAGCAGATATAGACCAACAGAATAACACAAAAACCCGTCTTTTGAGATCATTTGGAATTCACATAAAAACTCAGCATTAAAGGTATTGATAAAGCCCCCTAAATCACAGGCATAGATCACAGGTTGCACACCTCAAAGGCCAGTCCTGGCATTTACACTGCCCACATACAACCTGACCACCACCCAAATTACACACGTAGGACGTGCCATCTTTGTCCCCAAACAGCCCAGCGTACGACATCTTTGTCCCCAAACAGCCTGCCCTGTATCATATTTGTCCCATAAACATGCTACATGTGCCATCTTTGTCCCATAAAACCCTGCCTGTGCCAGCATCCACACATGAATTCATACTCTCACTCATTCACACGATTCATCCACACATTAATTCATTTGTTCTCCCACTTATTAACACAATGCATCCACACATTAATTAATTAATTCTCTCACTCATTGGGACTCTTTATTTCAATATTTTTACTACCCTCCTTTCTCTATATCTACCCCTCCCCCTTTTCTCACTATCTACCCCCTCTCCCCCCTCTTCTCACTATGTGCCCCCCTTTTTCTCACTATCTACCCCTTCCCCCCCTTTTCTCACTATCTACCACCTCTCTCCCCTTTTCTCACTATCTCCCCCATTTTCTCACCATCTACCCCCTCTCCCCTTTCTCACTATCTACCCCCTTTCACCCCCTTCTCACGATCTATCCTCTGCCCCCTTTGTAGTTCACTTACCTTGTAGAAGTCCTGCGGTGGGAGTGGGAGACCTCTGTCACTGAAGACAGAGGCCTCGCGGAGGAGAGTGAGGAGCCCCCCCCGCCGATGCCACTGCAGCACAGAACCATAACCTTAACCTCATTGAACACCTTTAAGATTAATTAAGAAATGCTGATTGTGAGCCAGACCTTTTACAATATAAGTGCCTGGCCTTAAAAAATGCTATCTTGGCTGAATGGACACAAATTCGCAGAGACACATTCCAAAATCTTATGTAAATAATTCCTAGAATAGTAGAGGCTGTTATAGCCTCAAAGTGTGGGGCAACTCCATATTAATGCCCATGGTTTTGGAATAGGACATCCAGCAAACTGATAGGTGTGATAGTAGGCTGTCCTCATGTTTTTGGTCAAATAATATATATATATCTATGATTTTAATTTGCTTTTAGATAAAAATTAGGTATGTGAGTGGGTACATGGCTTACGGCTACAAGGACAGGACAAACTTGGCATTTTGTTGTTCACATCTACTTTTAGTCTACGTTGGCAGCTGTCAAATATTGATCACAACACAATTATCTTTTGTTTGTGCAATGTTATACCCTAAAATGTATCTATATATTATAATACATTAGTGGCAAACAGTTCTTTTTCGGGTCTGCATGTTTGCCAGCCATTTTTACATTTGTAATTATTGCAAATATGTTTGGTGAGGCCCAGCACTTGGGTCATACATCCCTAAGAGTAAAAATCACTTCCTGACGTTATAAAATGTATTTAAAGCCCTTTCTCTTAAAAATTGTAAGTGCTCTCAAAGGTTCTATTTCTGTTTAATGGGTTGTATCCAAATAAACAATGTCAAGTATTATACTCAGAGACACATTTCTCTTTTAGACATTACCTCTCTAAAGTAATTATTATTTTCTTGACATGACCATTAAGGATAGTTTGTTTTGCTGTAAAATGAACTCCCAAAATAGTGTCTGGAGGTATTTTACTATAAGGACTGCAGAGCCTGTATATATTGAAGTGCAGCCTTTACCAGTCAGACTTATATTTAACTTTTAGGTATACAATGTATGTATCACTACATATTTACATATACACCAATAAACACTATACAAACGTATTGGGACACCTAAACATAATACCATCAGGGACATTGATGACATCACATTCTAAATACATAGACATTAATATGTAGTTGGTCTCCTCTTTGCAGCTATAATAGCAAATTCCATAAAGACATGGTTGGATGACTTTGGTGTGGAAGAACTTGACCGGCCTGCACAGAGCTCTGACCTCAACCCCATCAAAAACCTTTGGGATGAACTGTGACAGAGATTGTGAGCCAGACCTTCTTGTCCAACATCAGTGCCAGACCTCACAAATGCTCTACTGGATGAATGGGTTGTATCAGTGACAGGGAAGTCTTAGCAACTAAGGGGGTGCGGCTTCTCTGAAGAAGTGGGTTTTGAGATTTTTCTTAAATGCTGGGAGGGAGGGTGAAAGCTGAAGTTTCGGTGGAAGTAGGTTCCAGAGATATGGGGCCTGGGTGAAATCTTGTAGACGGGAAAAGAAATGTATGGAGGAGCAGTGTTTTGGAGGGCCTTGTTAAGCCTAGCATTTAGGACAGACTGCATAGGAGAGAGTTTCATAAGCTTTTAGGCCCTCAGAGGTCTCCTCTTCCAGAAGTAAAAGATGTCCCCTATATTTTAGTAGTTAGAAAAACACTTTGCGTTACTATGGAAACACATTGCCGCCTACCTAGATACTATGCAGCCAGTAAACACATCAGCTTTCAACAAACCTCTAGATAAATGTGACAAATCATGACACACAGCTAAACGCTTGTTTATTTGACAAATGAGCTGCTTTACATGAAATCTAAATCCCATTCCCTTAATGCACTGACTAAATCATATTACAGCCACAAACTTGTTGTGGAGCACAACATGCAGGAATCGCAAATGCAAAAACAATAACCTGAACTGAAAAAAAAGATGCCACAACATGCCCTCATGAGTCATTTAGGCAGAACATGAGTCACTGCTAAATGTTGCAAATAGAGATTTAGCTCTCTTTTATCCTGATTAAACGGGTCACCTAATCGCTTGTTACGATGATCTGAGTAACTATTGTTTGACACCTTTCAAGTGCTGCCACAAGGGATCCACCATGATGTCTAATGCCAGGGGTGCTTGCACTGTATGGTCTACTACAATATAACACATTGATTTGCTCACCAACAGTAAATGCATGACTAAAAGAGAATTCTAATTAAATCTGCTACCAAATCATATGTCATATGGACTATTTCTCATGATGGTGCTACCATGTATGGAGATTAAACCTTCAGCTGCACCTAAAAAGGTGTTAGGTGACTTAGTTTAGATGTTTATCTTTTTCATCACTCATACCTGTGAAAATGTGCCTAGTGGCATTTTCTGGACTAGGGTAGTAGATCTGGGGGTAGTAGCCCCTCTGGCACAAGATTGGGGACTGATTGCCCTAATGGGCATGTTGGGGAGATCAGAAATTCTCTTGTTACAGGGCAATTTACACTAAATAGGCCTATGTATAGCCAATGCAGCCTCCATAGCATGAGGTATCTGAGTGACAGGTCCTTAAGTAGTAGGGAACCAGGATGTGACATCATATACGAGCACTCAGCAGAGAAGATGGTGCTGCAGAAATAAGTTACAGGGTGTCTGGTAAGCTAATTCAGGTCCAGGGCAAACCACAGCCTAAATGCACCACTGATATGGTACCTCCTATATATTTATACATATGTATGTGTCATTTATATTTATATAAATAATATATATTTATATTTACATGTTTACATGTTTCAAAAATGATATGCAACCTTCCAAAACATTTCATCATATACACTAACACATAGACATAGGAGAATGTTTAAAGCATCTACAAAAAATACGTTTCTGGAATTATGCTTACAATTCCGAAAAAAACAAACAAATGTTGAAAACAAATGTTAACCAAAGGGAATTCCTTGCATGATTTAGGTACTTGTGTATTGACGGTACTGTGGTTGTAAAATTTGAGAGATACTTTAATAAATAACTTGGTAAGAGGTCAGTATAATACATGATTGACATAGCATCAGGAAGTACATATCAAAACTAAAAGGCTGCTAGATCACCATTTATAGAGTCTATTTGGAGATACTGGTATGTTCAAAAAGATGTGAACATTTTGTGCATAACTGGCATAATTTATTCTCAAGACGTTTTTGGTAACACGTTCCTAATCGGAGTCTCCCAGGATTGTCGAAAGGTCATAATTATGATGTATGTGACTTTTCTGTAAAGTAAGTTAATCGAAAATGTGACAAATTGTGAACAAGTGACAAGGTTCAGAAAGTTGAAGCAGTTGGAAAATGCTAACTAAAGTTAGTTTTCTTTCACGGAAAACTAAGCCCTCAAACACTGATGTTTAGTATGATTGAAGATTGAAGGTACTGTTGATGGATGATGTCACTTGTAGTCCAACAGCTGGGTGACAGAGCACAGCTAACCTATTTTTCAAATATAAAAAAACAACGCTGTGCTGGCATGTGTGCTTAGAGTATTCTCAGGAAATAGCTGTATATACATTGTGTAAGCACATCCATCTTGTGTTTTGTGTACTCACAACATGGGATTGTCTCAGATCAATCACAGAATGGAATTTGCATCCTACTTAAGTTAACTCTGTCAACACTAAGTAAGTAGAAGCACTCACAGGTAAATGAAAGATAAGATACATAAAACAGTTTCTGCCAAACCAGATATCTGATATATATGTTTCTGACTTTAATCTTAAATCAAAGTAAGGCAGCTGTGAATGGAAGATTAAGTATATAGGAAAGGTTGGATTAAGAAAAAAAAACAGGACTGTGAGTAGAATTTGAATCAATTCTGAGTAATTATTGTATCGATAAAAAATAAGAATGCTTGTGTTGCTCATTAACATTCATAACATCTACAATTGTTTGTGTTCCTGCAATAAAAAATATACCTGACCAAGAAACGGGGTTCGCATAAGATGATGTCTTGGGCCTGAGTTATCAATGCTGCCCTGTTCTGTCATGTTGTATGACATCACTGATGATGTATGTACACTTAGGAACAATGCTTGTTTAATGAGAATCATGTCTTTCTATTGTTACTCTAACAAAAGTAACCCTAAAAAGTAACAGTGTCTTTGACCTTTATGTAGGTTGCTTAATTTAACCTTTAGTTCTTTTTGACCTTTACGTCATACCCTATATTTCCATTACTTTGCATGTTTGCCTTCATTTCATTCCCCTTCTCAATTACATAATCTTCATCTTGTATGGCCATTTATATACCAAATTAATAACCAAAATATGCAGCTTTTACATGTTTCTTCATGTACCAATCTATTGCTTATAGCACCTTCAGACACTATCTGCCTGTCTAATCACTATTTTTAATCTCTTCATACTTTATTCAGTCTGTTCTGGGAGATCACACTGCGAAATCAGCTGTAACCACTATATATATATATATATATATATATATATATATATATATATATACATAGATAGATAGATACACTCACTGGCCACTTTATTAGGTACACCTTACTTGGACCCCCTTTTGCCTTCAGAACTGCCTCCATTCTTCGTGGCACACTTTTTATAAGGCGCAGGAAACATTCCTCAGAGATTCTGGTCTACAGTTGCTGTACATTCATGACGGAAATCTCCCGTTCCACTACATCCCGAAGGTGCTCTATTGGATTGAGATCTCGTGATTTTGGAGGCCATTGGAGTGCAGTGAACTCATTGTTATCTTCATGAAACCAGTTTGAGATGACGTGGGCTTTATGATATAGTGCATTATCTTGCTGGAAGTAGGCATCAGAAGATGTGGTCATTAAGGGATGGGCATGGTCAACAACAATACTCAGGTAGGCTGTCGCGTTTAAACGATGTTTAATTGGTTCTAAGGGGCCCAAAGTGTGCCAAGAAAATTCCCCCCTCACCATTACACCACCACCACCAGCCTGAACCGTTGATACAAGGCAGGATGGATCCATGCTTTTACGTTGTTTACGCCAAAGTCTGACCCTGCCATCTGAATGTCGCAGCTGGAACCGAGACTTCTTCCAGTCTTCCATTGTCCAATTTTGGTGAGCCTGTGCAAATTGTAGCCTCAGTTTCCTGTTCTTAGCTGACAGGAGTGGCACCCGGTGTGGTCTTCTGCTGCTGTAGCCCATTTGTTTGAAGGTTCGACGTGTTGTGCGTTCAGAGATGGTATTCTGCATACCTTGGTTGTAAGGAGTGGTTATTTGAGTTACTGTTGCCTTTCTGTCATCTTGAACCAGTCTGCCCATTCTCCTCTGACATCAATAAGGTATTTTCGTCCACACAACTGCCACTCACTGTATATTTTCTCTTTTTTGGACCATTCTCTGTAAACCCTAGAAATGGTTGTGCGTGAAAATCCCAGTAGGTAATCAGTTTCTGAAATACTCACACCACCCCGTCTCGGAACCAACAACAATGCCACGTTAAAAGTCCCTTAAATCCCCTTTCTTCCCCATTCTGATGCTCGGTTTGAACTTCAGCAAGTTGTCTTGATTAGCTATTTGTGTTAACGAGCAATTGAACAGGTGTACCTAATAAAGTGGCCAGTGAGTGTAGTGTTTATGTACAGATGTATAAATCTTTTTCATCCATTATTGTCACACCTTCAGATGATGCAACAAGGTCCTTTTGCAAAGAGTTTTAATAAATGTCTTGTGTTTTACAACCTATCACACCTTTTAAATTTACCCTCAAATTTATTTCTCAGGCCTTCATTCCCAAACACAGCTGTGTTTACTGTTACACCCTTTTGTTGATAAAACCATTTAATTGACTATTGAAGCCTAACTCCTTCACGTCTACATTTCCCTTTATATTTTTATATGTGCTTTTCTTTGCCTGTCAATCTACCGAACAATGACTTCATATATATATATATATATATATATATATATATATATATATATATATATATATATATATATATACTGTATATTGCCTATATCATTTATATTTCACAAAAATAGACACTTATGAAAAAAAAAAGTTCACAGATTATTTTCAGTTCATGTACAAATTGAAGTGTCACTCCACTTTTATCAAGTGGACTGAAACATCTATCTGTACATGAAGTACAAATAAATTGTGAACATTTATTGAGAACTGTTTGGAGGTTGAGTGCACAATTATTGGAAGAGTATATATATCTGCTTGATATAATGCATGTATACATGTGTGATATATAATTAGATTTGTTTGTTCATTAATGAAATCAGAACAATTGGTACTGCATACTTGGAATTCATCAAACATTTCTTTATTCTGGTCATTAGGTGGCGGTGAAAGTTTAATAACAGGGCAACTGGAAGTGTGCTTTCAAATCCCTGTATCACTTGTTAACTGGTTATAATTTATGGGGTAATAAAAGAGCATATACACCAGCATGTGTGTTCCATTGTGAGCTATGGAATCCTCCTTACCCAAGGCTTATTCTCTATTAGAAGCATTTGTCCATCCAGTGGTAATGTGGGTGGATATTGTAAAGCATTGTTTATCTGACTATATAGTCTGTATATAAAAATGTCTACAAAAAGGTTTGTTTGCTACATACCCTATTACAAATGGGACTTCTTGGAAACACTGTGTGGAAACAATTTTATCTTAATACAACTAGTGTTTATATCCACCTAGACAAGCATGATAACCCAAAAAAATCTGATTTTATCCATTTTAAATAAGAAACATCACTATACCATAGTTTGGCGAGCCAATGCTGGCTTGAGCCGAACATATTTTCTGGCTTGTGAAGAGAGAAATATCAGCCTGGGCTTAACCCCTTCTTCTTGCTAGGGTTTTGATCCTTGCCAACATCTGCATGGCTTTCAACTTTCCTCTTGTTTCCTTCTGTATCCTTTGTGTCCATACTTGCTTGTTCACAGCTCACTGAGCCAGGCATCGGGGTCTCACTGGGTCCGGTGTGGCTTGTACCCAACAATGGCCAGCATGCCAACCCCTACTCCTTTTTAATATATGACTTCAAAAAACACAGCCTGATCTCACATACTACTGTCTCATGGAAAACAACCTTACTCATGCAAAGCACTCCTACAGAAACCTGACTTCATATTTGATGAAAGTGTAATATCCCCTCACAGATCCTGCAGTTATGTGAATTTAAGGCATACCCACATTGTTTGACAGCTTCCTATTAGTTGTTTGATGTCTCTTCACGCGTTCTGGAGCTCACATGTGATCTATTTACCACATGAGAGTCATGTGTTTAAGATTGGGGAGAATTACCATTAGATGTGGTTAACTGTCTGCCCCATCAAGTTCCATCCATGTATAAAAGATCACTCTTGAATACTAGTCTGCGCTGGACTCAAAAGGTGTAAAGTTTCACTTTTGTAATGTCAGAAAGTAAGCAGAACACCATACACACAACGTGTTATTACGACACTATAACAGTATTCTCAGTGCCTTCACATCATGAGCACAGTTTGATTCCATGAAAACACAAGTACTGTTACCAGGAGGGGGGGGGGACAAAAGTTACCTTCTGAGCTTTTCTAATTTGTGGAATCAAAGTTACCTCTGCCAATTTTACTTTGTACAATTGCATTTTCACACATGGTTGCAGACGGCACCTAGAATGAGAATGTTCCCAGTGTCCATGTTCTTCTTTAATTCGTACAAGCAAAACAGTACTGTGTATTGTATTTAGCGAAATACTATATCTCTTCTGACTTGAATTCATTTATATTCACTCTGTGACTGCTTTAATAAAAATAATTAAAACATGTACAAAGTACTAATGTGTAAAGATACCACTGTATGTTCACATCCCAAAACAGGATTGTAGAAGCTAATTAGAACTAAGTATAGACTCCAAGGGCCGTTTCTCTCCAATTGGTTGAACTTGATTTTTATTTGGGACAATATAACCTATAGTCCATATTAATATGTATCGAAATGTATTGCATTAGATGACTATTGTGGCATATTATGTTCAAAATAATTGTCTATGGATCTTTATATATGGTATGTGCCGATAATTAATATCCTTGCCAATGAAAATATCTTTCCGTAAATTCTGAATTTGTACAAGGGTGCTTTCATCTTTCCAACAATTAAATTCTTAGTAAAACAAAGTAACATTTGAATAAATGTTTTAAAGTTAATACTAACCATCTTTTCTGGCGGTTATAAAAGTAACATTTGAAGTCAATGGATTCTGCAAACAATTAAATAAACGCTAGATTAAAAGCTATAACGTCCATGCGTCCAAAGCATGTTAGAGACATGGCATGAATATTACAAAGCCTTGCTTTGTAGGTAAAGAAATTACAGTCACTCTTCACAAATGTGCTATATCATGCCTTGCCAAAAAAGTAATTACTGTCTACCTCACACACTGACAATGTAGCTTCTACACTTTATTAATTGCAAATCTTTTGGATCTCTGCCTCCTTCTGGATACGTTGTTACGGCACTTGCGGTGGCTCACTAAGTGCATAGTCTGTGTTTAAAGATTAGTGATGAATTATGTTAAAACCTCTTTTTCGTGTAGGTTAACTCAGCGAAACGCTCTTAAAGACATAAGCTTCAGTCATTTATTTAAGGATATCCACTACATGTAAGTCCAGATTTTAGGTCAACTAATTAGAGGACTGTCTGTCATTTTATAATCCTTGCCTAATGGAGAATGCACATAATGGACCCAAGAAAGAAACTGATCCCTGTTGAAACATGGTATAGTGAGTGAAAGGTGACCCCTGGGCTAAAGGTGAATAGGTTACATTGGCCTCTTTATGTTAAGGACAAAGAGTATTGTCTTCTTCTCAGTAATGTGTCAGTCCCGTAAGTGTGAAACCCGCTTCTTTTATGACATCATACAAGAGACACAAATTGCACACTAAGACAATTATACACAACCATAAGATGCAAGACGGATCATTTTGGAGACTGTGGTTTCCGACTCCTAAAAGCCATTTAGTGGCATTACAGCCTAGGCACAATTTACCTTCAAAACTGGAAAAAAAAAAAAAACTTCTTAAATTCATGACACATTTTAAAAGTAAATAGCAATGTGTGTGTTTTTTTTTTAATCAATTTGAAGTATGAAAAAAGGATGATGCAATTAAGGAATACACCAATGTCAACACAGTGATTAGAAATTATTGTAAATTATATATTAATGTTTTTTTTAATACAAACTTGAATGATGAACTCACACCCAAGTGTGTAGGTAAGCTAAGAAAAAGGTTACTTCAATATACACAACGGTATTCAATAGTTTGTGGTCATTTAAGAATGCCTTTGTTTTTTATAGAAAAGCAAATTTCATCTATTAAAATAACATGAAACACAGCGTATATATTGTTAATATTGTAAATGACTATTGTAGTTGGAAATGGCAGATGTTTTATGGAATATCTTCACAGAGGCCCTTTATCAGCAACCGTCACTTCTGTGTTCCAATGGCACGTTTTGTCGCTAATCCAAGCTTAAGTCCAAAAGACTAATTGATCATTAGAAAATCCTTTAACAACTATGTTAACAAGGAGATTTCCTTGTTTTGAACCCAAACTTTTGAACGGTAGTGTACATGCTAGGGATGTTGCAAGTTGGGGCCAACTAATTTAGGGTTTTTAAATCATAATAATATATTGTTTTGCAAAGATTTTGTCATTATTTACATAAAACACAGATTTTACTGCGGAATGTGACTTTTTTTTCTCCTGCTGTTGCAATGATGCTCCCTTTGCTAGCCAAATTCCACCTGTGAATAAGGCAGTTCTGGTTCCACAAGAACTCTTGAGATTTGTATTAGCTCTATTTACATCAGAGATCAGAGTATCTACCGACTGAGTAAATGGAGGAGGTAGTAAGGGGTGATATTTGCTACGTATCTTAATAATTTCACAGATATAGTTTCTTTGAGATTCTACACAGTAATCACTTGACTTAGGTCAGTGATCTCCAAACCATTCCTTGAGGGTCGTAATCCTACCACAGTTTTAGCTTTATTCTACCTGTAATTAACTTTGTGTATCACCAAGCAATGGCGTAATTATTACTCTGAAATACTAGTATCTCTTCTGCCCTCAAGGTCTGAATGTGGACAACCCAGATTTGGGCAATTTTGTATAAAGGCACTGGTGTTTTTTGTTTTTGAATAATCTTTCTCACTGTAGGATGTTGGACTTTTATTTTTTTGGAAGTGGCCTTATAACCCATCTGAGATGTGTTTTCTTAGATGGGTTATAAGGCCACACCGCCAACTTTGGTGGTGTGTTAACACACACCTGAATGGTCCAGATCAGCAAAAAGCTAAAACTCAGAGAGGGTCACACTTGCTGATGATCAATTAATCAAGGGCATTTGATTAGCAGCACCTGCCTGTTATTGAGCATCTTAATTTCTTCTCCCCAAAGAGATTCCTAGTTGACAGGGGTTTATTAGTGAGGAGGAGGCACTACTATGACATATATGATCATAACTGGTAGACAAGAAGTACACAAAGTTAGGTACATAAAAACTAAGGTTATGTATTTGGAAAGTCAAATCACACACATGAAATTCAGGTTTTTCATGGGAAGCATATGCAAAAAATTATCTTGGTGGAGAGAAGGGAGAGAGATGTGATAGAAACATTTAGGTAAATAAAAGGGTCCAACAAAGTGTAATTTAGAAGGGGAATTGGTAGGACAAGAGGTCATAGCCTAAAACTAGAGGCTAGTAGATACATTGAACAACCTTCCAGCAGAATTAATAAAACTTAGTACAGTGGGGGAATTTAAACATGCCTGGAATAGGCTATCTTGAATATAGGAAAAGGTCCAGGTTCATATAAGGTTTTAAGTTTTTACAGTAGGTAAAAGTGGGCAGATGAGATGGGCTAAATGATTCTTATGTGCCATCAAAGTCTACAATTCAATTAATCATATCCTTTAAAAAAGAGGTAACTTGTTTACATGCTTAATGTGGTATATGTTTTTACAACAGTAAGGGTACTTAAGAAGTACTAAATTAAACTAGCTGACATATTCATGAACTTCCAAAATTGTTAGTTTTCCCAACAAAAGTATGAACAGTTCTAATGATGAAATTAAAACACGGTGGCATGTTCTTCCAGAACAAAAATGTCTCTATGGTCAAGAAAGACTTCTCCTATTCTAAGGCAAAACTGCAAAAGACATGCTATCAATATTTTTTGTTTTCATTTGGGCTCTTGCCATGTTACCAAACCTGGAACAATGTAATTCAATAGATTTGTGTTACTTTTTTCTCACTCTAATTAACTATGCAACTATGTGACAAAAGATAATTTATTTGGGACAAAATGTGCTGTTTTCAGGAGACTCTAGAACATTGTGTTCCTTTACACTTGTTCCTGACAAACAGATGGACATAACTACCCTTTTGAAAGATCTAATCTCTAGCGTCTTTTGCTATAAGCTTGTGTTGGTGGGAAGAGACATTTTGCGTTCTAGGAGATTAGGTTTTTGCCCAGCGTTTAACTCCAAAATAATAATAATAAAAAAGCTGTAGTGAATAAATTTGAAATGTGGGCAACAAAACTACATTGTAACTTTATTTTCTTTTCAATATCATTGTTGGTTGGTCTTGCTAATTATACCAATATTTTGAATGGGGGATAGTGATAGCATATTGAAAAAACTTTTCCATCCTGATAATTTTGTATTCCAATTGAGGGATGTTCACTGTGGTTTATGACCCATCTGAAACCATCATAATATTTGTTGAGCTTGAAATGTAAATACACAAGAGCAAAAACAAAACCCAAGTTTTCAGCCCTTATAATTCATTATAGCTTAAAAAACACTTCCTTGACGGTCGTTATTAGCTCTTTGCTCCCATTTATTGCAGCCATATGTACATCAACATGTTTTTTGGTGGTAAATTAACCAATATGTTTATCTGTCAATGCCAGACAAATACATCAGTAGTAACCTCTTTACTGCGGGTCTGTGTCTCAAACGCACCATCCAAGGGAATTATAAAGAGTTATTGTTTGATTAAAATGTGTATCATACTTGGGAATCTTTCTGACACAGCTCGATTAAAACTGAGAAAAACACCAATTTGAGATCATTAATTGTTTTGTAAGGGAAAGCATACTTACTACAGGCATTTACATCCAAGAAGACTTAAGAAATGTTTAATGTGAACAATTTATTCTTGCGCAGGAAAAACCGCATGTCAAGCCTAAGGCAAAATAAACCCTAGAAATATTGGAAAGGATAGCCAGAGACTTATACCAAAACACACACATTTTTTATTTTATTTATAATAAAGTTATAGCAAATATGCCATTAGACAAGTTAGATTAGTGAAGGCAAGGTGATTGAACCAACCAACTTGATCGTTGGCACATTAACAAATGTCCAAATGTATGTGTATAGCTTCTAATCACTAGGTTAATAACTATAATATAATATTGTTATCTGTCTCTTTAGACTTTGGAAGATAATCTCTATACTTTGACGAAACAAGGATCTGAGTTTGTATGAAAAATGTTTTTACTGTAAGTTTACAGATATAATAATAAAGATGATGTTCAAAATCACAATCCACAGGTGAATGGCAACAGTCTCCTAGAATTATGTTATGAAAAATAAGGGTAAAATATATGATACAAACCTTGTATTAGGTGTGTGCGTGGAATTGGGTTGTTAGTCAGAGGGAAACTATCATTGAACATAACTGAAACCCTCTAACCCCCTGTATCCCTGAAGGCAGTAAAAATAGCGTTGTGTAGATTTTATTTTAACCAATGCGAAGTCCCACAACATTTTATGGTTTTCACTGGATTAAACGCCCAGATTTTTACTTTATCTTTTTATATATAATTATTTCTTCATTTTTAACAACATGCTACCAATTCTGCAGAACAGCATGCCACTGACCTTAATTAGAGGTGGAGATATGTATAGAGGGCTATTTATAAAGGGCAATTCTGATGCAAAGTTTTAAAGCGGTCTTTTCACCATAGTAATCTGTGTCTTTACTCTTGATTAGACCATTCCATTGATCTCTATGCAGTTTCGCATTAGACCTGCTCTTTATAAACTATACCCGTTTTCTGTTGTGGAGCTGGTAGCATTTCTTAAAGAGAGTAAACAGCATTGTACTAATTCACACAACACTACCAAAAACTTTGGGGGGAAATGATAGTTTTCCTCTAATGAACCTCAAATATACTAATTACACAAGATGAGATTTTGTAAGTACAATGTATATTTTATTAAAATACACCATAGTAATAAATAATAACCCTGAAAACACAATGGAATGAGAATCACCCCCATCCACAAAAACCCAATTATTAATAGTGTCATTATTATGTAGTATGTTAGACTACATTATGGTTATTTGGTCAGTTTAGTATTCATTCAAAGCACAACTAGGGGTTAGTCACAATGTATGTAACTTATGTACATTTACTGTACCAAATACTACCTCGGGTCATGAGAGGTATCAGAGGCAGAGGCTTTATTGTTCACAAATAATAGAAAATATTGTGATCCACTTCGGGGATGCACTAGTCATTAAGCAACTGCTCCAAGCAAAAGTCCCTCTCCTGCACATGCCACCTACCCATCCAGGGGCACTGAATGAAACAAAACAAAACCTAAAAGAAACACAAAATAACAGTTGAAAAAACATGAGTAAAACAAAGCAAACAAAATGAATATGTAAAAACAAAGCAGATAAGGAAGCGGAACAGAAAATGAGGGGGAAAAAAACATTTCATATCATGATAAGGAGAGAACCATAAACAAAACAAGGAATGTTGCAGTCACTCGTTGAGAATGAATGTGTTGATAAAGAATGAACATGTGCTACATACAAATATTTCTGTATGTCAAAACTAAATGGACTGTATTATTCCTGGGAAAAAGTCACTCTGAATTTATGGCCTTCAATAGCAGTGGAAAGCCTGTTATTCATCTATCACCAAATATATTATGGTATTCTTCATGCTTCCTTATACCTTACTGCCATGTAAATGCTTCTAGATTGCCTCCTTCCTGGAGCCAAACTGGTAAGAAAGGATATATACGCAACAAGCTCGGAACCCAATGATAACAACACTAAAATGTAAATAAAACAGATGTATTGTTCCATGAAATAAGAGTGATTTTGTATTACCTACAGCCAATGAGTCTTTGGTGACCATTGATTGTCTATGTTGTAATACCTATCTTCCCCTTGAAGACCATCCTACTACAGAACTTCCTGTTTATTTAGCATCACAAATATTACCCTGCAAATAAAAAGCAGGCCATGTATAAAGACTGTTTTTGTGCCAAGTGAAAAAAGTAATGCAATCACCGGAAAGTTTTTGCAGATTCTTCAACTTTGAAGCAGAAGCACCCTGTACGCGTAAATCCCAAAGTGCCATATTGCCATTGGGTATTTGAACGGCACAAACTACTCCTTAAGTAGTTCAATGAAAGACAGGTTTTAAAGAAGAAGATTTTTTTTGGGGGGGGTTTATGAATATGATTTTGGATCATATTTAAAAAATGCGCCTATTTATATAAAACACACAGAACTCAACTTTAATAAGTAAAACAGTATACTTATAGAATACTGGCATATGCTGATAATGAATTCCTTGGAATAAGTTTACCGATCTTCAGACATAACCCCATAGGGGATTTTCCAGGGAACCCCACCTGCATTGACTAAGAGACTGTTTTTCTGCTGTCAGTACGTCGTTAAGTAAATCCCTTAGTTACTTGTTACTATCAATCCGCCTGCTGCATTCCAGGCCCTTCAAATCGGGAAAAGGTTCATTTCACATAATCACTGTCAGTTTTTTAAAGTTTTTATTTATTTATTTATTTTACAGGGTAGCTGTAAGGCAAAGGGCTTATCCTTCATCGATTATATCAGTAAAGCCTAAACCCTCCATATGCAAATTGTCAGCAGAATCAATATCATACCCTTTATAGCACATAGAAAAACAATAATCAAAGACAGCAGTCATATTGGGCAAACAATACTTTGAGTACTTCAAATTCTCACTAACATCAAATGTTGATGTTAATGCAATGAACGATAAGGAAAGCTGTATGACCACACTGGATCTGAAGTATTACCATTTGGCAGAAAGGATTTCAATAAGCCTAATGTAATCTCGGTGCCTAACCCATAAGATTTTACAGAATGTTCAGTGTTTTTTATATAATTGACATTTCTCTTACTACCTAAGGCACTGTTGCACCTATGAATCTCAACGCTTAACCAAATGCATGTCGTACGTGAAAGATCTCAAGAGGGTGGATACAAAATTCCTTTACTCTTAAACAATCATTGTAGCTTATAATGATAAGCCAAGAAAAACAAAGTTGTCTTAACTAATCAAAGTGGATAGAAATTGCATTCCACATCATCTGTTTATGTTGCAAGTTCAGAATTGCCAAACAGTCTCAGAGGGGGCAAAAGATTTAAGGTATACTTAGGTATGCCATACTTGAAATAAATTAGAGGTATCATTAAACTCTCATAGACATAGCAATTAAAGACATCAACGCAGAACTCAACCTTATAGAGACAGCCTAGTGTCCTATACACCCCCAGCAAAGAACAGTGCATTATAAAGTACATCGTAAGTACTTTAATACACATTCTTTAACTGAGCAGCTTTAGGAGAAATCAAAGGGAGTGCTTTGTGCACATCCAAGAGGGCTTCTTGTTAGACCCCCTGGAAGCACTTGAGCTGGCTGGGGATGTGGTTGGCGGAATACATCTCCTTCAAGCCAAGGAGCTGAGGGTTGGGAAAGCATTCTGAGGAATCCCTCCATGCGCACTTATAGAGGAAGTATACAATCTCAGGGACACTCATCTATCATACGCATTAAAGTGTATAGGATGGCTGAATAGTCGCCTCAAACTAAAGAAAAACACTGGTGCATATGTGTGTTCAAGTGGCATACCAATACGCTTAAAATACATATACTGTGTGTATATATATATATATATATATATATATATATACATAGAACAAATAGTAGATATATGACCTAAACTAATAAATATTTTTGCACCTATTTTTTCTATGGATGTCTAATTACATGTTCAGTGTTCAATTGCTTTCACTGCCCCTTTATGTAGCAGGCCTGCACAATTACATACGAAGGATAATTTAGCTACTGATAAACAGTAAACACAAGTGGAGAAGAACTTTTTATCTTTATGGTTTGAGCCAATAAAGATATAACCTTTTTTGCTGAGTTCTGTTTGCTAATTATGAAATAGTGCCATCCTGTACCTGATCCCAGACAAAAATCTCAACGTATTGATTATTTAACAAACGTCATCTTTCTGTAAGATATACGAATTGATATAACAATTATATATAACAGCTTACACTCTTCTGGGAAGGCTTTCCACAGGATTTTGGAGTGTTTCTGTGGGAATTTTGTTCCCATTCATCCAGTAGAGCATTTGCACCGTCCAGGTTCACCCTTGTTCTGTCTGCCTTAATATTTTTGATGTATAATAATTTTTGCATCAAAAGGACTTGGAGATTGAAATATAGGCAATCGCTAAATACCCCATGCAGTTTTAATCTGATTGAATTCAACATCAAAACAGTACCTAAAGACTCAGAGATACAATAAAAGAGCACACAATGTTTCAAATTATTTCTGTACTAGAAAGTATATACAGTGCCTTTGAAAAAACAATGTTTATTGGCTGTGAATAACCCTGCTGGTGATAACAACCAAGATAAAACTGGCTATTATCTGTTCTGGTTACACTAGCGACATACTTGTAGTATGTGATTTTCCCTATTGAATTTCCTTATTAACTTGTGTAATAGTGAGGACTGAATGAGAGTTGTAGTTTTAACTCCCCAAACTAACTCTGCATTGGAGAGAAGCTCACTGGGATTGATCCTTCAAAATGTACAGGAAAAACAGGCGGGTGAAACTGCAACTCTCCTGTTAACGCCATCTTTATCATGCCTGGGAACTCTAAGATCAGGGTGAGGGACCAGAGTCGCACAGTCTAGAGATGACTCCATATTCTACAAGGATGATACACGAGCCTCCCAACTAGTGTTTTTTCTACCAGCATGTCATAGATCAAATCCATCCTTCAACGCAGGCGACTCAAAAAAGTTTGATTACGCCAAGTCAAATTTTCCATGAGGACCACTATATGATTACAAATTTGTCGAGACACTACATACAATTCTCATTAGGGGCTATTATAGGGTTAATATTTAAAGAGTCTCAGGACCAGCTCCCATGTATGCTAATAATGTCTTGTACATTTTCTTTTAGCTGTGTTACAACCATCACAGTTTTTCAGAGCGAGGATGCTTTAATTCATTCAATGTGATATTTTTAAGATATTACGATTTGTATAGTTAAAAGGCAACACCCATACTCAGTGCACTATAGAGTTTAATAAGACAAAGAAAGAAGGGGTGCCTTTCTATATATTTTTCTTAAAGGATTTATTTCAAAAGAGGATACGCCATATTCTCAAATTTATAATCTCCCATCTCTGCCTGATAAGGCTGCCGTGGTTATACCGTATGTAAAATCAATGCAACGAAATCTGTCTGCAATTTGTATTTAAACGATGCAGGTCATTCTCAGACATTTCCAGGAAAAAAAACTTAATCCTGTTTCTGGCAGGCAATTGCCCTTACTTTGATTTTGATTGTAAAGGTTTGTAACGCTACGTATAACACCAGGACAGAAAGAATGTTTTTTGCTCTGCCCTAAAGACTTATTAACCCCTGCATAATTCGCCTTCTGTACGTGCAATGCTTGCTAAGATAATTGACAAAAATGGAAAGAGAATTATTACAAAACTATCTTAGGTTTATTTTTGAAACAGTATCATCCAGCATGGTAACACTAAAATGGGGTGATTTTCACATCTGTTTTAGGAATGAAAGTAAAAAAAGTAGGCTATCCCTGATTTAATATAACTTTAAAAATATCTTTCTTACAGTAAATGTATTGACAGCAAATTTATTTATAAAGATAATATAGATACTTCCCTAGTGTATGTATATATATATATATATATATATATATATATATAAAATATATATATCGGTATATATATTAATAAAAGTTTATTTTAGTGTATTTCTAGTATATTCCTACTAAACAGACTACAAGCAAAAAAACATACTAGAGACTAGACAGCACAGTTATCAATGTAGAATGGAGATAACAACTTCACTTAAAGTGACATTTTAACATTTATACGCGCTGTCTCATTGAGGATTCAGTTATTTAGCCGTTTGGACCACTAATTAACCCAGTTCATAAAACTTGGAAGAGGTCAGGAAAAATGACTTATCTTTTGTTCCAAACACCCCGTAAAGTTATCTTGACGTATAATTAATCATATTTTACAGCCTAGCCTGTCACGTCAGCATTTTTGAAGATGAAAGAATTGCATTTAAGTTAAACAGAGCTGTCATATGAGACTCTAATGGCCTTAGCTGCGCCTGTGCTGGAGTAGCCACGCTCTAAACCCCTACCACAGCAGGAGCATTTCATTTCTTTCTACTCGACACAAAGCAGATCTCACCTTACATATACATGGTATGAAAGCGTAGCATATATTGTTTTTATAGCGTATAAAACAGATTTGTGAATGAGAGTTACTATCGGGTCCTCTGTCTCAGCGCGTGATGGCCATTAGATTTTACAGGGCCCTTTTTTCTACAGCTGCTTGAGCTGCGGCACTTGTACTCCTCTCTATTGATCAGTACATATCAAGG
The DNA here is from genome assembly GCF_027358695.1 of Spea bombifrons. Classification (NCBI taxonomy): domain Eukaryota; kingdom Metazoa; phylum Chordata; class Amphibia; order Anura; family Pelobatidae; genus Spea; species Spea bombifrons. The sequence goes on along the minus strand of NC_071087.1, from coordinate 104,193,682 downwards.
ACATTTAAAAAAAGCTGCTGCTGAAGCCGAGGCCTTCTCTGAGGAGTCGGAGCTGCGGGCCTGTTTAGCACAATTCATAATGCAGAGGAAATAGGTGGCATAGTATAGAAGGATGTGCTGATCCAGTGTAATTGCTGCAGTACCCTACATTTCTGGAAGCCTTATTTAGCACGTTCCAATTTCAATTTAAAGGTACATGCAGACATGTTAGCTGATTAAATAGATGCTAATGAGAAGAATGCGAAAACTCTGATGAATATCTAGGAATCATTACTTTGCCCCCCAAAATAAATATGCATTAAAATGTTGTAATATAGAAATGCTATTCTTTTAATTCTATTTTGTATAAAGTAAAGATATTAATAGGTTTTTTAAGCAGCAAAAGTACAAACAGACAACATGTTCCAAGTAGCAGTAATGAAACACTTGCAATCACCAGGCTTCTTCGATCCAGATATAAAGTCCACCGAAAAAGAGGCAAGTGCTGAGCAAACCACTGGGTGGGATTCGAACCCCCTCCCCAGAAAGCACACAATCCATAAAGGTAAGCGGCACTCAGAATCCGCAAGCAACAAAGCATATAGATGCCAATGTCATAATATCAAGTATACAAAAGGACATAGAGTGGGATTAAACACCTAGCATAACCCGCGTCATTTTGTATACTTGCCTCAGGACAAATCTGTTAAATGTGCTCACATGGTCTTACCTAGTAATGTTATAAAATGAAGTCATTAGAGTTCTTAGAAATGTTAAGGGATATATATGACCACAGGTCTCCAAATGGCCAATGCTGGACTATAAGATACCCTTATTGTCCTTATTGATGTATATGATGTAGTTATGGTGTAATAACGTACTCATCTTTTATGTGTTGTGCAATAAACGTATTTGTAACCACTGTTTCTGGATGAAAAAAGAAAAAGTTCCAGTAACAACTATTGATTTTTATTATATTTTTCTTAACACATGGAAAATACGAATTGTGGGGGGTTTTAACATTATTTTTTTGTTTTCATGACTTTTCTATGACATTTGATGTTAATGCTATATTGCTTATTAGACTGGAATAATCTGTAAATCATTGAACAAACTGATTATCGTATCAGCCATACACAAATAAGTTAACAAGAAGCTATCAGTTACATTTATATGCAGAATGTACATGTGGCAGGGTCATGTAGTTCATTGTTGTATAGGGTATAAGGGCCATGGATTTTTTAAACAGGTTTTATTGATCTGATTTGTAGGCATGCATTCTGATTTTTAGAAATCCTTTTATTTCTCATTCTACAGTTACTAGCGCATGACTTGGTGGCCTCAGAACTCAGCAGGGTCAGGGTTCCCAATATCATGACAACACTAGGGAATAAGTGGCAATAAATATGGCAGATGGGTAGGAATAGGTATATTCCTATATTTCTCCTTTTATGTGTTTAAAGATACGTAGACCATGTATCTTCAATACTTTGCTGCTGTTAGAAATAAAAAATAAAATAGACAATACAAATATTACTATGTGAGTCACCTCTTCATTCATCTTCCGAGTCCTTGAGTATCTATGGCTAATCCTCCATTGACTTATGGGCACTTTAAAAAGTTAAGTCATCTACAAGGAACTAATATTTTAATGGCATGTTACTCTGAACATGGCTGTTATCCAGAAACTTTGTAATATATTATTAATATTATTTCTGAAAATGTACTATGTCTGCATTGTTGATGTCACACAGGGGTGTTCTGCTTATTTGTCTCCAGATAAAAGAGTAAACCGTTTAAAACATTGAATACCCAAGCACTACAACATGAACCAACAGTACAGAAAAGAGTTTGATTTTATGGCCATACCCAATTTATATTGTACAGTTTTGCGGGCATTTGTTGAACTTTAAATACTCTAATCCCCAAAGGATTAAATTATAATTATAGTGATCAAAACCATAACTGCATATGCTTTTTTTGTTGAATCAGTATCTTTTAAAGGATTTGCACATCACATTATGCCATTTTGACAGAATAATCTTGATGCATAATCTATATAAGCATTAAGTCAAATCAGACAATACTTAAGAAAATCAATTGTTAACATATTAAAATAAGATTTCATTTTAAACACATAGTTTGTTTCCTTTTAGCAACAACAGGGGGCTCTTGCTTGACTTAGTCTGGGTATATTGCATTATCTCTTCTACTGTGAATTCACTGTATAAGCAATCATGAAGAAGAATATCCATAACTCTTTTGTTATTGAATGGGGACCATATTTGCAGTGGTCTAGTGTAAAATCCATTGCAATTGCGTAATAACTCGCCATGGTCTAGCCTCCACTGCTCCAATTTACAAATTATGCCCAACAAGTTTTTATACTTGCAATTTTACATAAAAAGACAGAAAATATATACTCAGTAAGATGCTACTTAATACATAGACATGATATTCCAAGTATAATTGATCTGCTTGTGGTAAATTCAATATATATGGCTTCTTGCGTGGATTTTCTGGCAGCTCTGGCAACTACCAATTACTAAAGTGTGCTGAAAAGTCCGTTCAGATCAATAGTTATTTCTTGCCTTGATAATACTGACTGCAGTTACCCTCCTGCCTCTAGTGATTACTTGTTATTAAGAGGCTGGAGATTAAAATGCCCATTTAAAATCTCATATGTTCCTATCTTGCAATTTGGCAACAGTTGTCAGACCTTTGTGTCTTGTTAATACAGCAACATTAGTAGTCCAATGTAGCTTCTATTGCTATTGTTTATGATTTACCAACATGCATTCATGTCATAAATATGTCTGAGATATCCATTCACCAAAGGAAAGGAAGCTGACCTGGATCTCCTTGTTACTTTAGACCCTGGCAAGTTGATGGAAATGGAATGTTGCTGGACTTTCGGGAAACACAACTCTTAAATTCATTCCCTGCTGAGCTCAGTGCTGAATGAACTTGTGGCGAATCACAAAAGTCAGGAGTTTGTTTGCAACTGGAGAGTTCATTGATCTCTCGTGTTTTGTTAGTTTGAAGAAGTTCAAGTTTAGCTTTTGGTAATTGCGGGTTAAGTCAAATTTAGGACAAAGTCTTTATGATATGTAAATGAATTTAGCAGCCCGCACACTACAATATTATCAGAAAATCTGAAGAGGTCGCTATGACCCACACCAAAAATATATTTGTAACAGTACATTTGCCAAAATAACATATGTGGAAATCTATTCAGCCATTGTAAACAATATGGTTCCTCAAAACTCTGAGGTGATGACACATTAACTTAAAGCTCTAAACAAAATAAAATTAAATTATATTATCATTAAGAGTCTGCAAACAGTTATGTGCTGTCAGCTATGTACTGGGAGTGCGTGCTCTATTGTTCTACAGTGAATGCCAACCAAAAGAAATAAAGTATCAGGTTAATTGCATCTAAATTATGGTCTCAGAGTCTCTTCTCGCAATTTAGTTAATTTCTTGTGGGAAAAGATAAACAATTTACTAAATGATGCACAACACTTATAAACATGATGAAATATATAATTAATTAACAAATGAAGATTGTAAGTGGTTAACACTATCAAAGTGGCAGTTACAGACTGAGTTGGACTGTACTTTTTCAAAACAAAATCAAAACAATTTGTGTTTGGTTCATTCGTTTTCTGCCCTTTTGGTTGTGATGAAATTCGGAGGGCTTTTTCCATTCGGAAACAAACTTCATTGTTACTCACCCTCATTCACACTCTTTCACACTCTCATTCACTCACTCTAAATGTCTGCATACTTTCTCCACCGACCGCTTCTGTGACCCTGTCTCCAGAGAACAACATTTCTGAGCTCTCTGCTTTGTTTTCATTTGTTTCATTGGGGCCCCTCCTCATTTTCAGACATTGGTATGAACTAGCAAACTTGGCAAATTTTGTTAAAATTCATACAAATCTGAATGCACAGGTCTAGTAGGTATAAAGAATTAGGGGCTATAACTCCTTTGTTTGTTTGCATTAAATGTTCAGTAGTGATTGAGGGATAGTAAAGCCATGTGACATCAGTAATATTAATTTTCCATGTTTTACTATAGGATGGTCTAAGCTAAGTCAGTAATTATAAGGATACCTGTGAGTTCCAAACATTTTTACAATTCATTGCCTATCTTTCTCAAAAGAAAAGCTATGGTAATCCAACTCTGTTTTAGTAGTTATAGTTACAGGCAAACATATCACATGTAACTTAGTCCATTTATAAATTTATCATTACTGAAACAAATGCACCAAATTTTCTAAAACTCTATTGTCATTTTATTTATTAAATGTAAAATATTGTAAAATTAACAGGCCCCTTGAATGATATGACAAAATATTTGCAAAATATGGCAACAGCAGAGTGAATCCAGAGACCCTCAAACGTTGGCCACCATCTAAGAAGCAACAAATGTCTCTGTAAGATCCTGCTTTTAATTTACACAAATAGTCATACATCTGTAGCTTGGTTACCTGCTGTAACCATCAACTTCAAATGAAATACATAAAGCAGCATATATTATGTCCTCCTTGTTAATCTCTACCGTATGCTTCATATAGGGCCTCCCTCGCCACGTAGTATTTTGCTCAAATATCTTTCTGATAATTATGTGTTAATCTACAGTTACAAAAAACAAGAAAGCAGGATTTATATATAAAAAGTAATATAGATAGCTGTAAAAGCTTGGTTACTATGGTTATAAGACCACTTTTCAAACTTTATACCAGAATTACTTTTTTTTTTACACATAACCTTAGTCCTCAAGAATGAAAGGGTTAAGTAAATGGCTCGACTCACCAGCCTTAGTATACACCGCCTGAATCAGGGTGTACCATAAGTTTTGGCACCCGTCACCATTCCAATTTAATACCTCAGTATACTAAAGATAGGAACTCAGGGGCAAAACAAACTAGCAAGGAAGTGGAACCAGGCACACAACATGTGTTTTAGTATTTCATGTTTCTATACAATTACCCACAAGCACATATATTCACCTATACATGACACAATTGCTCAGACTGATCAGACTGAACAGGTGTAGAATATTTATAATGGTGACATCATATACAACATAAATAATTTCCATCTCATATACAAATACTTGTTAAACTCAAATCCTAGACCCTAGGACTTATTTTAGCCGCTGAAAAAATACCATACTACTCTTATTTGGTTTGAGAACCTAGTGGACTTAATCCTTAGAAAGTAACTCACTGTTCTCCCATGGTTAATGAAATGTCAAAATACCCATTAATATGCTTGATAAATCTAAAATGATGACACTGTGGGAGACCTTTGGTTCTAGTTCAATGTCTACCCCATGTTCTGGAAAAACATTTCTATACTGCTCACAGTTTTTATTACTTCAGGACAATGGAAGAATGGGGGAGAAATGAAACGCTGATAAATAAAACGTAAAAAAAAAACGTTTTTCTATAGATTTTTCTTTAAATGAGACAAAAATCGTTTACTTTCTGAATAAAACCAAATTAAGAGATTTCACTTAGAAGCAGTTGTAGAGATCTTAGAATCAACACATCAGACCGATTCAGATCAGATCTGCATCAGATGATTAATTTAAAGTTAACATGGATTACAACATTGCATAATTATTAAAATTTTCCATTAAGAATAAGCATTTTTACTCCAAATACACTGACACATTTAGGTCTTTATTCCTTTAAATATATACAGCATTGATCAAGCAACTGTTACATAGATGTCTATGTTTTGCCTATGGGAATATTACAATCCTTTTTGAAGAATGTTTTTCAGATGTTACACTGGTTCACCTTTTACTGTTTGTAGTAACTACTCATTTTTTATGATCTGTTGCCCAGACAATATTTAAACAACAACCATACAAAGGATAAACCTGTTTTAAGTTCACATGGGCCTACCAGAATAAATTCAACATTTTCTTATAATGTTTCAATTACAGTTGTGTAACTGGTAGTTATTTTTGTTGTTTTGTTGTTGTAGTACCGTTACTAGACAGTAAAAAAACGTTAGAAGGCGGAAAAAGAACAGGTTTCAAATTAAGGAACCTTTATCAGTTCAACTCAATTGATTTGACGAAAAGTAGGTGGATTACGTAAAAAAATTGATGAGAATAATCACGTACTCTTTTATAAATGAATAATTTATAGACTGCCTTCCAAACATTTTATTTATTCTAAGCATCTGATTCTAAATCAGAACAGGAACAGCAAGTTTTTTTGGTTGTTTTTTTTTAAGTAAAAAGCAAACATTAGCAGCAACCTTCAACAGAAGAATTGATCACTGTATGTGCTGGCCAAAAAGAAAGCAAGGTCACCAGACCTTTTTAAATCTTTAATAACTATGGCACCTCCCATTGCATGACTCCTATTTGACATATTGCATACTATATTTTATATGATTAATATTAGTGGTTATGATTGACAAACTATTGATTATATACAAGCAGAAATTCAGGTATGCGCGTCGTAACACATAGTCCGAGAGTAGTCTGCACAAAATTATACATCCAGCAGACTCTCCCCTGTAACATTATACGATAATGATGTTCACTAAAAGCTGGTTGATTGTCTCTTAACCAGCGATAACCAACAGCTGTTGCGGGGCATTAAAAGGGTTAAATGTCAAAAGTATACATACCACTATATTTAACAACCATACAAGACTACCTAATAAATAGGGAAATTCCAAGAAATTATTATTGTAAACTATAAATCTCATTCTTCTCAGACTGTTGCAGCTTGCCTAAGAACGATGTAGGTCATAGTTTAGGGAAACTGTGATGTCATCGGTTCGCATATCTGTGGTCCTTAAACAGAAGAGCCGCTTCCATTACAATTGTATTCTATGAGGAGTAATTTAAATCTCATTGTTTTTTAGACGCAGCTATTTTAGGATCCTTGTGATTGTTTGCCCGAAATGTAATGCAAACAATCACAAGGAAGCCATTAAACCTCAACTAACTACATCTCATTTTCAAAATGTACTGTTAATTAAACATTAACCATCAATTGAGTCTGGTACATAGCAAATTTAATTTAGGCCGCCTTAGTGCAGTTTAAATGGTTATAAAGCTTAAAATGTTACATTACATTATTGGCAGAGCACTAGCTAAGAAATATATTTTAATAAGAAGAAATTATTCATGTTTAATTAAGCTTTTTCCTGAACAAGATGACTGCTTTTGCTCTTGAGACTGCAGTTAAAGGCAGTCTTCATACCCAGATAGGTATCTGTAATCCCATGTTTACTCTCATAGCAAAATTTGCCTTTTTTTATTCACTCTTAGCAGAGATTAAACGGGATAATACTTATGTTTTGAGAAACGGCTCATATGTCACATATGGGTTCATCATATTATGTCAAATCTGATATTTTTTTAAAAAAACCCAGCTACTGGGCCTCAATTTAAATGGTTTACTGGCTCCCAACTGGGCCTTACTTAATGCTAATTGGGCCCCTAGCGCACCTCTATCTGTATGACCCCTGACAGACTGTATTTGGCCAGTCAGCAAGAAGATAACAGTGGTTGCTATGGTGATAAGACTTCTCTTCAAACTTTGCACCAGAATCACGTTTTGGGGCTTTGCTCAATTAACCACGGTTGTCTGTCAGATCTTTGTATACCAGTGAGGGGTGTATTGCTGTAGGGTGATTCTGTTAAAAGTGCGGATTTGTATACCAAGAAGACTATGAAAACGCAGATTGGGCAATTAAGTTATTATGTATTTCCAACAATGCATGGGGTTCTATATTTCTGTGAAATGTCTTCCTATTCTGCCTCAGTGATTCTCCCCCATAAGGCACCTGGATACATCATGCTAATCTCCTTTTATTTCTGAAAAAGGTTTCTATACAGTTATTTGTATTCCGAAAGCGTATGTGTCTGTGTCAGGAAGGTTGCCATAGCAACTATATTTCCTGCTCCGTGCCTGCTGAATAAAACATGTCACCCCCATTCCACACACGTAAAGCTGGCTAAAATATGAGCTACTTAAGAGAAATCTAAAAATGTAACTGTTTCTCAGACCACCAGTCAGTCTCTCGGAGTGAAGTGTCAGCTCATGAACCTAGTGTTATGTTCCAAAGACATTAATATATATAAATACCTAGCTTTGATTTGGAAAATAAGAAGGTAATTATGTAGGCAAACATTGCTAAAGGCATGACATTTTGGGAAGCAGGAATTCTTAATCAGCCACTGTTGTATTGAATTAGAATTCTGATATACAACAGGATCCCTGTTGTAGGACCCCTCTTAATATATAGGCATTTATTTCTGACCTTGACTTTGCTAGGTGTCATAAACTTGTTGGTCTTTACTACTTGTCCCTCTCTTATTTCAACAGGGTTTAAAAAACAACAACAACAAAAACATCCAGATCACATTTATGGAGGAATTATAAGTTGTATAAGGCAAACATCTGTCAACATCTGCTCTCTTAAGCCGCTCTGCCATTGAAGAAGAGTTGAATCTTTCCGCTCATTGATATCAGGGCGTCTTTAAACACAACGAGGTCCAAAGCAAATTCCCCCAGTGGGATCCACTCCAACTCAACTGTTTTTGAGTGGAGGTTTGTGCAGCAATTCCTCCAGCATGCTGGGATATCACATAACCAAGCACGCTTAATTGGCAGTGGGAACACCGCATACTTGATCTACTCGATTATTCAAATACTTGAATCTACTTCTTGTCTTCTTTACACATAAGGGGGGCAGAAGGACAATTAGCTTTTTTTTAAAGCTGCAGTTTGAAAGCTTCAAACTGCACCCCCACGGTGCTCTGCTATTTGGGCCATGTTTGGTAAGGTGGTGAGTATATCACAGATATGTGCACTTGTTGCTTGAATGCATCTCCTGGAGGCAAAGGACCCTGGGGGGGGCACTGAGAATGAATAGTAGGGATTCTGAAGAAGTTCCTCAAAACATTGGCATGTAGAGAAAAGTGTTAATTTAAAAGTAACAGCTATTATAGGCATTAAAGTGCTTTAAAACCAGTTTTATATATTACGTATCTATAAATCTGTAAAACTGTTATTTCCACGCAAAAATAAATATAAAAACAATCGTTTTGAACTCTCTACGGATACTTGAACAAACCGGAGAGAATATACTGCTTTTAAAAAAAAAAATACTGACAAATTTATACCAAGTGCCATGACATCCACCAAATAAAGCGAAAACATTAACAGTGGCAAATCATCGTCCTCCTTTAGAACCTGATCGTGATCGTTTGCAAAGTGTTTCTTAATTCCAGTGGAGAAGATTAAACCTCGACCTAGCTCTGACCACATTTACTGCAGTCCTTTGGGGAGTACTTAAATATTTAAAAATGCTCTGTGTCAACCTCATAAAAAGTTCAAATGAAAAAAAGGGCTTCAAGATCTTTCCAGCTTGGATGTACTTTGCCAGCTGAAAAGAAGTAACCTTTAATCTAGGCCATGATTTGAAGGATCGGGTCTACAATTCCCCCAAAAATCTGTCATATCAGTTGAAACCTATACCGTTCCAGCTGCTGTAGACTTCAATGATTCTCGGTCAGCTTCTGCTATGGACTACCACTCTGCTTCCCTCCCTTAATCACTTCTTTCTTTAACTGTTTTCATCCATGGGTAGATATCTCATTTTCTCATTTATTATAGGTATCAATGCACATCTGGTGTCGGGAATATGATATTTTAATACGAACCTGCGTCCAGGCTGCAATTCTCAAGGGTGTGCCTTAAATTTCCCTTCCTATGATCATGTTTAAAATTTTGTGATTAGTTTTTTTTCAGCGTGGTAAAAAAAAAACGCAGTTCTTAAACATAAAATAAATATTACGAGGATTCTGCCACATTTTTTTCTTCCTCCTGCAATCTACAGGGAAAGATAAATCCAAGGAATCAGGGTTGTGTCATAACTGATGGAAAGTGCAAACCTGGGATGGGGGAGTTAAAGGCTTGTAGAATATAACACATGAGAGGAAAACATATAATGAGCCCTGATCCAGAAAAAAATGTTAAGATATTTTCACGCACAAAAAAGAACCGGTGCATACCAAAGGATTGTTATAATGTAATTTACAAAGCTATCCAAGTCACTGGGATGGAAAAAATATCAAAGGAAAATGACATCTTGAAAACTTGACATAACTCTAGAGTGGAATAAGGAAGAATTGAGTCTGGCTTAGGGTATGTAATGAAATGAAATCACTGTTTTGTTAAAATATATGTGTACTTTGATATAGCATTGTGTTATTTTTATTATTTGATTAATGTCATTCATTCACTCATCCAAAGTGAACTCATCACAAAAGAACAGATGTAGTTACACTGGAGTTAAACCAAAGGATAATTACAACACCATCTCCATTTGGCATCAAGTATTCTGTTTGATATTTATTCTCACAAGCTCTACCTTTTTTATAATGGTTTTTCTCCTTCTCTTCTTTTTTTTGTTATCTCTCAACTCCTTTCTCTCCTCACAACTTCACTCTAATAAAAAAAATACCTGTTCCTGCCAACTTTAAGAAATCCTGGCCACTGCCTTTTGCAAGTGTATTTCCTCATCCTCATCCAAGCAGTCCCTTCTGTTTCATTCCTCCTAATAAATTGTAAGCTCCCAAGATCAGGGCCATCTTTTCATTCTGTACCTGTATGTCTTATGTGTCTTCATGTTATTGTTCATTTTAACGTTATTGTTAATCATGAGTAATGGCATCATGGAATCTGCTGGTACTTTATACATGAATTGTAGTGTAATACTATTACTACATAATTGTTATTATATATATTACATTGTCTGCAGATGTGTACACTGAGCAAAAATAAGGGAAGGGTTTCTCTGAAAATGACTCACCTGTTTGTATCCACATAATCTTCTTAGGTTGCTACTGATCTCACAGTGATAGAGCTCTTCTCATCAAAGACTGAATCTCAAATTTAGTCACCTGCTCTGCATCGTACAGAAAAGCTGAGTTTGTGTTAAGTTATTCTAGGGTTACTGGTTTAAGGAAAGACACGGTAGTTTAGGTGCTAAGCAGATATTGCACAGCACTTTTCTATTAGCGGTATATAAGAAAATGCATTCGATAAAATCCCCATTAAATAAAATGTGTACTGTAGTCAACAACATATCCAAAAAGATGCAAGTAATGCCTTATATATTTGATATAGATGACTCTAATTTAAGATCCAGCAATCAGGGCCCTTCACACCTGGTGTCTCTGTTTAAAAGTCTGATTCTCACGAATAGCATCGCTGTACAGCGCTGCAATATCTGCTGATACTATATAGCATTAATAATAATGTATTATATTCAAATGTTTGTAGAACAGACCTAATGAGAAAAGCGGATGGTAAAAAAATTAAACAAAAAAGCCCTTTTTTTTCTCTGCCCTAGAAATACACACTTGTAAAAGTCTAATTTAAGGAGATATCTTGATAAGAAGTTAATAGTCTGACTTTTATCTTGTTAAAATTCTGCATGTTTCCTGAACTCCAATCTCAAACAGAAAATTACCGTTAATCCAGATATACTCTTTTGAAATCTGGATACTAGCCAGAAGAAGTACCTCTTCCCCCATCAGCTGGTATCATAGTTACTCTGCACCGTAATTAAATTCCATGTTCTGTATCCATAAAATACTGGGCATGTCTTATGTATGCCAATCACTCAGGGTTTGGCTATAAACATGTTTTATATTTTTACTTGAATTGTATCTAGGAATCTGATTTCAAGCAGGATTATCAGCTACAGCTAAAAAAACATACCATGAAGACATATTGTACAAAGGGGTTAATATAGTTAAGGATGATGTGGTCTGTTCTAAGTTATCATTTCAGTTAGTTTAATATCTCAATATGCGTAGCATGGAGAAGTGAGAGAGGGTTTTAATTTAACAAAGGAGAGAATTTTATTTGAAATGAGAAGAAATAAGAGGTCATAATCAAAAACTAGACGGCCAGAGACTTAGATACACTGTAAAGATGTTTTTCTTTACTGAGAGGTTGGTAGATAAATGGAACAACTTCCCAGCAGATGTGGTAGGGTCAATACAGTGAGAGAATTTAAACACAGACAAGACAAGGCTGATAAAGTTCAGGGTTAGCGGAGAATCCTGTTAGTCCAACTAAATTAAAAAAAGACTGCTCAATGTTTTTAGCCTTGACCTGACCCCCCACTATGCTTCTACATGATGAACATACGTCATTTAATTATATTAATTTACTGGAAAAACATAACTGTGGGTTAAAATATTATGAACTCAATAATTGTTTGGAAAAAATATAACCCCACTGCCATTAATCTCAATATTCCGGTAAATAGCTATGTTCCAATGTGATTTGCTTCACTTCAAACTTGGCGTATGGTTTAGGTTCTAAAATTTAGTTTTGTATGTGTTAATAGCAACTGGAAACAATGTTCAGTACCGAACGCCCTGAACAAACACAATATATCCAGTGCTGACATGCTTCACACAACAAAAGAGTGATCTAATGCAGAATTATGTATGCTCTGAAACCCTTCAAAAATATACAGTGCTTCACCTGCTAAAATATACATTCAAACTGTGTGAACTCAACTCAGTTGGCTAAATGACGGGGGCACAGGGCAGCGGTGTATTCTTCCAGACAGGACAGGGCTGAAAAGGTGGTGGCAGCTCTAGGGGTCCTTTACTAGGAGTAAGTTGCTCCACTGGGATCAAAATCCCCTGCCTCTCTTTCCTTACCCTCAAAATTAAGAAAGTGTTGTGGGTTTACAACACTAACAAGGCTTTACAACTAGAAGGGCCATGATGGCTCTGTATCATGCATGATTCAGCCCTAGATGAGATTTTATTGGCATGACCCACACCCATTGTGTTTGTATTGTACAGTGCTACGGAATATGATGGCACTATATAAAACAATAATTATAATGAAGGTGCAGCATCCTGCAGACATGTACGGTATAGCCAGTGGCACCAGGAAGGATTGCAGACAATATGTTGCAGAAATGGTTTTTAATTGCTACAAAAATAACTATTGAGCTTTAAACCCGAGCATAAACCTAAATGCCCCTAAATAACCATTAAAACAGCCAAATAAAAACATTTTAACAATTCTGATTTGCCCTTCCTGTTACCTATATGAAATGTCATCTTCAGAATTTATTTCAGCCCCAACACAAATCTGGTACCAATCCAGAAATTAAGGGACAATTAAAACAGATGTTATTCTGGACAATATATATATATATTAAACAAAACCATTGCACAATAGATTGGGCAACAATACACTTGTCACTGAATTCCATGACAGATATAAAGATTTAGCTGTCATCTGTGCCCAGTTGAGATGTAAAACAAATCATATTATTATTTATTTTATTAATTCATTACATCAATTTCACATCTGAATGGATGACAAACACAGGTGAACAGGATCGCTCGATTGGCCATTTAAACACCCATGCACTCCACATATTGTATGCTGGTTTTTGACAAGTGCTGCTTGGCATATATATATCATGGTATATATTTATATATATATATGATATATATCATCCATAATCTGCCATTATTAAGCAATTATTATTATTAAGTGTATGAATTTCAAGTACTACCTTATCTACTCCAAGTTAAGTTCTCAGGGGATCAGTTTCTGTCTGATCTTCCAACCCTTCGGATAAAGAGTTTGTATACCTCTTACTAGACAACCCTGCACATTGATAACACTGAAATTAAAACACACTGGTAAACCATATTCAACACAAAAACATTCCACAGGTTGCTAATATACACCAAGCTCTATGTTTATAATCTCCGAGATCTCTAAAATAAAAAAAACCCAGCAGTATACTATGCTAAGCAGTTAATACACTATGAATAGGTTAATAGTGTTTGATAAACAGCTCAGGGGTCTGTGTTGGTTTAAGCACTGCTTTACATGCTATAAACAAACATTAATCTAAAATTGGAAAATAACTTATCCAAAACATAGAACACAAGAGACAATTATGCTCTAAAAAAAAAAACTTCAAAACCATTCGTCAACAACTCTTTTTCTAATAAAGAAAGAACCCAGTCACAGGACTTGGTCCCCAGCTCAGGTCCTCACAGTCCAGAAACACATTTGCCTTGCAAATTCTAAATCTACAGCCAACATGAGGCCCTCAAAGACCAAGTTTCATACTTGAGTTCCAGGTGCAAGAGATGCCATCAGTCAAGGTAGACCACATAGAATTTTGAGAAGGGAGGACTGTGAATTTTATCATGGCTTCTTTTAAAAAAAAAAAGATAACAGCAGAGAGAGAGACAGAAAAAACATTAAAGTTGACAGGAAAAAGAGCAAAAGAAACCAGCTTGTAGAAGTAGAAGTATTTAAAGAACGCTGTATCTTACCTTTCAGTCCAAACTTTGAGTGCCTTCCAAACTTTAAGATGACCAGCATTATCACCAGAACAGTACACGCTAAAGCTGCAATGCCCACAACGACATATACCTGTAGCAAACATCATGTTAATAAACAACTGTTACAAATAATTAGGAATAACGAAATGCTAGAGTGGATGGTAGCACATGCTAAACGTTAGGGATTCCTCAATAATTAACAATGTAAAAGCAAAAGTCACATTTTACTACTGACATTTGTTGCACCGATTTAGGTATTTTTGTTAAGTGCCGCATTCCTAATATGACATCCAGGAGACACATGGCGCCAAGGCCATAACTAAATCTATGACAAAACATTAATTGTGCTCCCTATCATCTTGTGCAACTGAGAAGAGTTTGGTTGGTCAACAGTAATAAGAATCCATGTTTCTAATGCTCTATTTAGAGAAAAAAGGGGGTTGGTGGAACAGGACCTTTAAACTTGATAATAATTTTCATCAATCTCTCAATGGTCTAAAACATGTTCCTTATCCAACTGTTTTCATGCAATTAAGAATAACTTCTCCCACTGTCTGGGGACTGCTTCACATGATTATTTGTGTTATTTGATATATTGTGTATATACTGTAGTTGGTATCCACGCTAATTCCCCCTTAAGTATGTTTGCACATAGCCAGAGCTATCTCAGCTTCCTCTTATATAGGGTGATCATTGTCGGTGTGATTCGACACCACTATAAGTACTTAAACCCAGGAAAACATAGTATATTCACTTACGGTGACGCTGTCTTCATTCCCTTCATTGGAAACATCCGTAGATGTGACGCCACTTCCATTATCTGTACTGGTATCTCCGATATCATTTGAAGTGGTCTCGTAATCTTAAAAAAATAAATAAAAGAGGGCTTTGGAGTGAATAAATATGAAACTGTGCAGATGTTCTAATTGAGTAAACAGTTAAATGACATTTTATAACAACATATCAAAGACAATGGTCCATGCCATCAGTGAATAAATGTAATGATCCCGCCATTATTTACACATAGTCTACCAAATTGGCTGGGCACTACACTTTAGCTCACCCAGCTAATTAACCCTTACATGCCTGCATCTTATAATATCCATTCTGTCATCAAGATTATTAAGCTTGCTACTCTGGTTTAATAGACTATAATACTAATTGCATGTTTATAGTGACACCTGATCTAGTATTAGGTAAAGTTCTGGTTACGTGTTTCTCATGTAATTTTAGGTCATGTCTGAACAAAACATAAAAAGGGAGGAATTGAAACCAAATAATCAGTTTGACATCTTACAACACACAAACCCGTAAATCAATTTATTTTTCTCTTCATTATGTATTCATTACATTTTTTTTGCCAGAAAATGCACAGACAAGTCTGTTTTGTTTCTTGGAACTGATAATTAAGTAAAATTATTTTTTTCAATTTGTAAATAAAATGTCAGTCTAGACCTCAAAATTCTTTCTTTCTTTTTTTTTTTATACATACTAAAGTCCATTTTGCTTAGACCTCAGTGTATTTTATTGCATACACATTGGTACAGGCATTGTTAAGGTATTGGAATTAGAAAGTGATACTTGTGTCTTATTTTCCTCCACCTCTTGGCTGACTCTACTGAAAACAGAAAGCACTTCTGGCACATGCGCTGTAGGGTTCCTACTGCAGCTGATAGAAGCTGACCTCAAAATCAATAAGTATAGCATCGGCCAATCAGAAAACTTTGCAAGTTTATTTTCAGATTTCCTATTTACAAATGGCTAAGGTGGCTTCTTGTTTACACTGCTGCATTCTTGCTTTGGTATTATCCAACAAGGACACTAATTGGACCATAAGAAATTAATTCTCACAAGCATAAGAAAGTATGTCCTATCAGCAAGTCATAACCCCATCAAAAAGTTCAGTCAGTGGTCAATGTATACAGTAAAGGGGCAATTTATCGTATTCTGTTTCTTCCTACTATGTCGCAGAAGGGCCTAACTTTCAAATCCTTTACCTGCTTTGGTTAGACAGAATTTTACGCAACCTATTTTTTAGGCAGTTCTCTGCATGGTATTTAGTTACACGGGCTTATGGCAAGTGTCTGTATACAAAAAATCAACAGTTCTCTCTTACTACTGTCACCCCACTTCATAATAGGGTTGCCAAGTGGCCAGATTTATAATGGACTGCCCAGTATTCAGAGGCTGGCTGAACCAAGGGCAAAACAGACAGGACCAGTCTGACTTACGCCTAGGGCAGCACTGAAGATTAATGCGACACTGAGAACATCACGCATTTTCTCACAGTAGTGTACAGGCCTTAAAAGAACACTAGAGTGTATATAAACAGCATACAGTGTTTTTATACATTCAGTTGTATAATTAAAAGAAATTATTCTTCAATATTCCTTAATCAGCTACATAGCTATCAAGAGGTCACATAAAAGCCCTAATAAAGCCCTGTCCCTAGGCATGTCTCTAACCTCACTCTCCAAAACAAAAGTGCCTTTTTTTTGGCCATCTGAAATGTTAGGAGTTTGTATGCTTTTTGAAATGTACCAATACTAGTGTGTGAACACATTTGTTCTCTATAAAGTAATAATATAAATAATCTAAGAAATAATTGTTTTGATGGTTAAGCTGCAGACAATTTACGCAGCGCTTAATACAATACATATATTCAAGGGGTATGACAAGATGAGAATTGACAGACTAAGACAAACCGATAGATTAGGTGGAGAGAGCCCTGCTCACAAGCTTACAATCTTGAGGAAATGGGGTGACAAACATATAACACAGAGAAAGGGTGAGAGGTATTGTGGTGGTTGTATCAGTGGCAAGGAAGTTCTAGCAGCTAAGATGGTGCGGCTTCTCTGAAGAAGTGAGTTTTGAGATGTTTCTTGAATGTTGGGAGGGAGGGTGAATCCTGAAGGTTTGGTGGAAGTAGATTCCAGAGATATGGGGCAGCTCGAGTGAAATCTTGTAGACGGGAAAAGGAAGACATGATAAGTGAAGAGGAGAGCCTTAGCCCATGAGAAGAATGTAAGGATAGAGTAGGAGAGTATTATGCTTATGCTTATGAGGACAGAAATGTATGGAGGAGCAGTGTTATGGATGGCCTTATATGTTACTACCAGGATTTTAAATTCAATTCTAAAGGTAATAGGGAGCCAGTGGAGGGTTTCACAGAGTGGGGAAGCAGAAGAGGAGCGGCGTGTAAGGAAGATAAGCCTAACAGCAGCATTTACGACTGCAGAGGAAAGAGTCGGCACAGTGGAATGCCAACCAGAAGACTGTTGCAGTAGTCAAGACGGGAAATGATAAGTGAATGAACCAGAGTTTTTGTGAATTCTTGGGTGAGGAATGGGCGGATGCGAGATATGTTTTTTAGGTGCAAGGGGCAGGATCTGAATGTGAAGGATGACCCCATGGCATCGGGCCTGGTTAGTAGGAGAGATTGTCCTGTTGTTAATGTTGATAGAGAATTCAGGTAGTGGAGATAGAAGGAGGGAAGATAATGAGTTCAGTTTTATAAAAGATTAAGTTTCAGGTAGCATTGTGACATCCATGAAGAAATAGCAGACAAGCAAATGGTAATAAGCAACATGAGAGATGGAGAGGGATCAGGAGAAGACAGTTAGATTTGGGTATCATCTGCATATAGATGATACTCGAGGCCAAATAAGTTGATTAGCTTGCCAAGAGATGAAGTATAAAGAGAGAACAGCAGAGGGCCAAGTACTGAACCTTGGGGGACGCCAACCGAAAGTGGAAGGGGTGATGATGTCTTGCCAGAGAAGCTGACAGAGAAGGAACGGTTAGACAGATATGAGGAGATCCAGGAGAGAGCTGCATCTCGAATGCCTGTAGCAGCGAGTCAAGAAGAAGGTGGTGATCAACAGTATCAAAAGCAGCAGAGAGATCCAATAGTATTAGAATGGACAAGTGGCATTTTGCTTTGGCAGAGAGCAAGTCATTGGAGACTTTTGTTAGAGCCGTTTCAGTAGCGTGAAGCGGTTTGAAACTGTAGAGGGTCAAGGAGGGAATTAGAGGAGAGGAAGTTAGTAAGGCGATTCAAGCAACTTTGAGGTAAAAGGAAGCAGAGAGATAGGGTGGTAGTTAGTCAGACAGATGGGATCTAAGGAAAGATTTTTTAGAATGGTTGTGATAAGCACATGCTTGAAGGCTGTTGGTACAGTTCCAGATGATAGAGAAAGATTAAATAGGTGGGTAAGTGATGGACCAAGGGATAGACATCGAGACTTTGTGAGGTGTGATGGGATGGGGTCAAGCGGACAGGTTGATGGGTGAGAGGAAGAAATAAGAGTGGCTATCTCTTCTTCAGTTGTAGGGGAAAAGGCAGTTAGTATGGGATGAGTGGAGAGAGTGGTGGTGAGTGGTATAGGAGGGGGTTGTAAAGAAGAGAGGTCTTGTCTAATAATCTCGATCTTGTCTTTGAGATGGGCAGCAAGATCTTGGGCAGTGAGAGAGGTTTGTGGTATGGGTATGGAGGGACAGAGAAGGGAGTTGAAGGTAGATAAAAGACGTCACGGGTTGGAAGAAAGGATATGAGATTCGCGAAGTAGAGCTGTTTGATGACAGAAAGGGCGGAGTTGTAGGTGCGAAGCATGAATTTATAGTAAGTAGAGTCTTCACTGGATTTGGATTTTCTGAAGTAGCGTTCAGCCATGCGGCAGCACTTCTGAAGAAACCGTGTGGTTTTGGTATGCCCCGGTTGGCGTTTCAATTGTCGGGGGGTAATATTTAGTAATTGGAGCTATGCTGTTGAGAGATGAGGCCAAGTGTGTTATAAAAAAAGGCTGCTGCGTCTGGGCAGGAAAGGGTTAAAATGGAAGGTAAGAGAGGTTATAGTGAGGCCAAATATGAGGTGACCGCTGTAACTTTGTTTTGTTAGGGGTTAGCACTGGAGAAAAGGTTAGATAGAAGGTGGTGGTCAGACAGAGGGAAAGGAGAGATGGGAGAGAGGGAGCCTGATCTGGAAAAAAACAGATCACGTGAGTGTCCCTCAGTGTGTGTGTAGGGGAAGTAGTCCATTGAGAAAGACCAGAAGAGGATGTCAGGGAGAGGAGTTTGGAGCTAACAGAGTTGTTAGATATATCTAAAGGAATGTTAAAATCACCCATAAAAAGACAGGGGATATTAGGAGAGAGAGGAAGAAAGGGAGCCAGGCAGAAAAGTGGTCAAAGAACTGTGAGGTGGGACCTGGAGGGCGATATATGACTTCAATTTGAAGAGAGCGTGGAGAGAAAAGATGCACTGTGTCAACCTCAAATGAACAGAATGAGAGGGAAGGAGGGCTTGGTATATGCTGGAAGGTACAGTGAGGTGAGAGAAGGATGCCTACACCACCACCCTTTTTGCCATCAGGCCCAGGAGTGTGGCTGAAGTGTAATCCTCCAAAGGAGAGTGCAGCAGAGGCGGTAGTATCATGGGAGGGGATCCAGGTTTCAGTTAGTGCTAGGAGGTTAAAAGCATCCCTTACGAAAAAATTACTGCAGTTTTTCTGAAGTAATACTGCAGTTTTTTGGACATGAAAAAACTGCAATACTGCACTTTTACTGCAGTATTACTGCACATTTACTGCAGTTTTACTGCATTTGTACTTCACTGTACTGCAGTTTTACTGCAGTTATTTTTGTACGGAAGTACAATTGCAATAAAGCTGCAGTACATTGAAGTACAATGCAGTATAATTGCAGTTAAAAAAAAAAGGGCAGTAAATGTGCAGTAATAATGCAGTACAGTGAAGTACAAATGAAGTAAAACTGCAGTAAACGTGCAGTAATACTGCAGTAAAAGTACAGTATTACAGTTTTTTCATGTCCAAAAAACTGCAGAAAAACTGCAGTAATTTTTTTGTAAGGGATGGGAGAGAAAATTAAAATTCTACATGTCTCACTGTATGTATGTTACAAATTACCTGCGCTCCCCAACCTAAAATGTTGGTGTGTGTGGGACAAACATGATGACTATGACATGGAACAAGTACAGAACTTGATAGGGCCATCATTTAGCCACTGTTTCCAGTTACTTTATGGTGCCCATAAAAAACAGCTGTCTGCCTAATTTCTTTTGGGAAATGTATCTCTAATCCAAAAATAAAATGTACCATGTAATTGGCCTGAGGATCATACTGGATTACAGTGTGTGAAAGCATGTGCTTATTCAACATATAGATTAGGTATAGTCAGGCAACCCAACCACGCAGTGGAGTTGGTCACCCCTTAATAGCTCTTTCACCGCTATATGATTAACAAAACTTTACATACAAATGCATATCCAGCACTTTATATCATTTACATATGGTGCAAACTAATAATGTCACCAACAGGTAAAGCTGCAGAATCAAATTAATTTTATGATTAGGGACTAAAGCGCAAAATGCGTCAAGCGATTTTGCTTGTTTTGAGGTACATATGTTTCACTCTTTGTGGATATACAAATAAAGCCTTTACCAGAATTTGCAAAGCACTCTAGGAGTCTCCTTGATTTATTTCCCCTTTGTCTTGCTGCAGAATCAAATTAACCCTTTCTTGGGATTATGCATATTTTTTTCTTAAAGCATAAAATGCCGTCAGTTCCTCACTCATACTCTCAAACACTGTTTAGATTACCAAATTAATAACTTTTAACTGATGGTTTACTGTAAAACCCCATGTATTATGCTCACAACTAGCCAATAAGTTATTATATATTATGGCTCAATTACATCCCCACTCAACCCCTTAAAAAATGTAAATGTACCATAAAATCCAGGGTCAGTAATTGGATCACTACCTAAAAAAAACAAAAAAAGACAAAATATGTAAGTATATTCATATGTTGTGTATTTTTGTCATATGTATTATATGTTGCTGCTTAGAATATATACAAAATAATAGTGAAAAATATAGTGATAACCCAGAGAGCTCCTGCAAATAAACCCACAGAGAGTAATTTTTTAAGCAATAAGTGTAACATTTGCTTACTGCTTTCGCAGATTTTCAATTTACATTTTAAGCTAAATTTAGATTTTTTTTTTTTTACATTAGAATGAAGATTGATAGTTTGAAAATAGAGTATACAATATAGATGCCTAGATGTGCTTGTAGAATAATAATGTGTTCTGTATTATATATATACCATAATATGGTATGCATGCAAATGAATATGTTATGCAAAATATACTCTGAGTAGGGTGACCAAAAAACTATGACACAAAACCGAAAATACTTTTAGACACAATTTTTTGTCGTGGGAGCTCTCTGGATTTTCCCAGGAAATTTCCAATTGTCTCCACTGACTGGAATACGCCTCTTTCTTTCTTGCCTGGCCACAAGATACTTATTCCCTATCTTAAGCCCTTGTCTTTATTTCATTTTGGAATGAAGACAAGTGCTTGCTTAAACAAGAAGGGCACATCAAATTTTAAACAAATGTTGGGAGACAGGGAGGATACGTGGGCAAGGGAGAGCAGATAAAGGGGACATAATGGAAAGAAAGGTACAGGGGACTGGAGAGAGGAAAATAAAAAGAAGAATTGACCAGGGGTTCATACAAATAAATGAAAACATCACAAACTCAGTAAGCAAGTAAGAATACCATGTGTTCTACAGATAAGGCATAACAAACAAGACAGTAATAAATTTCTCATCATCAACACAAATATGAGCAAAGTGAGCACAGAGTAGGGACATTCAACTGGCTTATACGGTTCCAATTTCCTCCTAATAGCTTTTCATATATGTACCCAAATTTATTTAAAAAACTTTTTTAAAACTTTTTTCTTATTTAATTAGATATTATCCATTAAAAATGTTGAAAACTTTTTTAATAGGTAAAACAATAATAACAGAGCGAAGAATATTTTTTAAAAAGGTGAGCAAATGTATGTTTTACATTTTGCGTGTTAAAATTATCACAATGAGAAACTTCACTAACGTATTGTGTGCATCACATATTCTATTTTGTCATGAAAACAAAATCTTAGGTGTCACAACAAAAATATTACATGGTTTTCAAAATACAATGTTAGATCACCAAATCAGTTAGGAGTGGTGAAGGTGAAAGAGCCACGAAAATCAGCTAGACAGCAAAAAGTATAGTATGATGCGGGGTAAGGAGGGGAGAGATAAACTGAAATGCACAAAAATGCGAACAATGAGAGACAGAAATGCATATTGGGAGGCAAGTAAAACTAAAATAGGACATTGAAAGACATACACGTGAAAACTAGTAAACTTCTTAAAATCTTATAAACAATATCCACATTTTCCTCTTTTTAGGATGCATAAAAGACATGATCTATATTATGCATAAGCAGAAAATAACTTTAGTTTTTTCCCCAAAAGTTCTGAAACTCATCCTAAACCCGCATATTTTATACTATAAAAAGTATTTTTCATGTAACTTTTGTTCAGCGAATATGATGTCATCGTTAAAGAGATTAAAGATTATTTTTTTTAAAGTAGAAATGTCAATTGTTGAATAGTTATACATAGAATACTTGAAAATAATACTTCAATAATAATAAATAACATTTATTTTTTTCACATGATTGGTGTTTAATACAAGGGAGAAATGTGGATTCAGAGCTGGGTATGCATGTTCATCTGCTGTTGAATCAGTTTAGGAGATATGGCATTTTAGCTAAAATCTACACATTTCCTTTAAATTCTGTGTGTACAAAGTACAGACATTTTTATAATCTTTACTAACACTGTTGTTGGTCATTGTTAAATTTATCAAAGCTTAAATTTACAACAAAGCTTTAAATATAATACAAATGTGACGTTACAGTGCGCATATTAATATATTCACAGATATACATATATATATATATATATATATATATATATATATATATATGTGTGTGTGTGTGTGTGTGTGTTATAAAAGCTCTATGCCCTTGGCTGTGTCTAGCAATTACTGCACTTTTAAGAGTAAATACATTAACACAGATGAATCAATAAAATCAAACCTAGGATAAACATATACCACATCATCATAAAGTTATCAATGTCAATTAGAATTTGACTTGTTTCTCTAAAAGCATATATATATATATATATATATATATATATCCATGTGTTCCTTTATTAATCCTTATATTATATTGAAAACGAAAAATACTAATTTACTATATATGTTAAACTAATAGACTATACTAATTATACACTTATCTACTTGGCTTATTTTTCATTACCATATAAAACCTGCTAACGACTGCAAATGTGTCATAGACTGGGGAAGGCATTAATACGATATACTATTAGCAATCATAGAGAGCCATTTGCTGCTTTTAAAGCCACTTTGATATACAATCGCTGCATTGTTTTTTTCCCATTGGCTGACCACAATATTCTAATGTATAAAACTGGCCTATTCTAATCCAATCAGATGAAGAGACGAGACGTTCCTGAGGCAATGGCAAGATCTCACCAACCAGCCCACTGCGTAAGCAGCACACCATGGTACCTGTTAATGCGGCTCCTATCCTAGGAACACCCCGCTGATTATATTAAGTGAAAAAGGAAAACAAATGATATGTTGTATGGACCTCTAGGTTATAAGCTTGAGAGCAGGGCCCTCTTTACCCAATGTATTGATTTATCTTAGTCAATTCTAGTTATTTCGTACCCTGTGAATGTATGTACTGTAATAAGTGCTGCGTAAATTGCTGGCGCGATATAAATAAAAGATAATAAATAATATATGTGGAACAATTAGGATTAGTCATAGTTATTTAACAGTTCCCGTTACTATTTCAATAAAAAGACAATACAAAATAAAAAGTACAGACAATGAAAACTGGACACGTGGCACAAATCATAAATAAAGAGTCGGGCAGAGGGATAGACAATAAGGAAAGATAACAAAACAAAGAGCACAGGATGGGAGAAAGCGGTGGACAACTGCACAAAAGCAATTGCTGTTGACATAGTGCAAAGAAATGCTGGAGCACAAGTAAGAAAGCAGATCACTGAAACAGGTCAGTTTCACAAAGAAAGACTACATCTAAAGAGACCTCCGAGGTCTGGAAAACATAAGCGACTCTACAGCTTTTTGTCTGTTGGCTCATTAAAATGAATCAACTTTGACTAAAGATTCAATTTTCTCTTGGCCAATACACCGAAATACATTTTTGTCGTATAGACTGGGAGAACTAACAAAGTCAACAGAAATTAAACCATTAAAAAACAAATAGTATAGATAGAAATGAAGGTCCAGATGCTGAGCAAGCCAGAGTTGCGTACAAGAACCTCCTCACTCTCTAAACCCATCTGCCTCAGCAGAACCACTAAAATCAAACTTGTTGTAAATACAGGTGCATACAGTGCCAGGTCACAAGAGTTTCACAAAAAGACAAAAGTGCAGTGCTTAGTTGTCTTTCCTTTTCCAGACAATGCTTCCCTTGCTTTAACCAAGGTCTACTTGCTTTGTGTGCTTTTCTGTTCATGCCCTGTACCATTTTATCTCTATACCTCCCTTATAAAGCCCTTTAAACTTATTTTTTCTAACGTCCTTCTGTTTGGCAATGCCAAAAAGACAACCAACAAAATACAAAAGAAACTTTTTTTTGATATACATATAAAAGTAAAAGGAAGATGCACCAAATTTTTATTCTGTAAATATCCCGGTACACGATGCCCCTTTTCTTCGACGCTCTTTGTCTGACGTAGCATCTTGTTTACAGAAATATCACAAATATAAAAATATATATAGTGTGTTTACGTAGAAAATGAAAGATGCTCTTACCATAATCTGGAGTTTTCATGAACTGAGCCATGACTGTGCGTTCATGTTTTCCATATTCATTTTCTGCCCGTAACGTATATAAACCATTGTTGAAATGCGTTGGGCTGTCCAGCTGCAGACAGCCATGATGCTCACTCAGATTATCCGTTGTTTCATGGATCTTGCTCCAAATAAACTCATTTTCTCTCAGGATGGCACCCTCGTGAAACCACTGCAGTTTAGGTCTTGGATTACCCCTCACACTGAATGGGATGCACCAGTGATGATCCAAAGTTGGAATGTCAATAAATGTGATTGTCGGTGGAACTGAAATGAAAAAGGAAAAGGTTTCAAGATATATGCATGCTGTCTCATTAAAACACGTTCCCATTTGTTCTTGTGGACTGATGAGCCACGCATTTCATCCAGTAACCACTAAGGAAAATAATTTAATTCTAATATTATTTCCTTGAATTAAATTTAAACTACCCTTTGGGACACAGCATTGTATCAAGACACTTTTTGATTGTGTATCACACGCAATTTAAATGTTAAATGCACAACTCATCATTGTGGTGCCATTTAAATATCTGTCATGCTAAACACTAAAAACTATGTGGAAAAATTAGACTGTCAATGAACTCAGAGCATAGCAGCTGCTATTATATCCTCCTCAGTAACCTAACACAATTTTGACGTTGTACTCTATAAAAAAGGAGTCTGCCAATTTCCTTTCAGCTGCAAAGCAATCTTAGTAAACCATAGTTATAGAGGAATTCTGGGCAAAAGTGCAAAATGTGGAGCAATCAAAAAGACATCTCATTGATTTCCACGGGGAAATGTCCAGCGGACACCTTCGATGCACCTTTATTGTTGCTTGTGCAGCAAATCCTGACATTTAGTGTACCCCCGCTAGCTCAACACATGCAACGGTGCTGGCAACCGAGCGTACATTATCAGCCCTTGGCCTTTAAAAGCCATGGCTGATTTTAACCACCAGTCCATCCCTGAGCACAAGTCAAGTCAGACTGCAAGCCAAGGCGGACTTGTTGCCAAACAATATGATGGGAAAAAGTCCTAAACAGTTTGAAACGTTAGAGATAGTTCAGCCCTGACTCACATTCTTCCACTCTTGATCAGCCAGTTTACTCAGCTATAATGGGAACCTTGCAAAGTACTTAATTCATATATACGTACAGTGTACATTCAGTTCCACGGAAACCTTATCATCACCCACGCTGTTTTCTGCTGCACAGAAAATGATCTTCTTGTTGTCAAACGAAGTCACATTCTTTAATTTAAGGATTGCTGGACGTTTGTTGGTCTCTACCTGAAGATTACAATAAGATAATTGTGGTGTTATTTAAATCTCCCATCTCATTGCACACAAATCATAATCCACAGTTTAACAGGGTTGCTGCTTACAGTATGCGTTGTGTTAATCTGAGAAACATCCCAGGAGATATTTGGAACCGGAAGTCCAGTGGCATCACAATAAAGGGTCACATCATTCCCTTCTAGGACCGTAATGTTTGTTGAACTCACGTTTATTACCGGAAAGCCTGAGGAGTGACAAATACAAAATCAAGTCCAGCATTTAACATTAAATTCATTAGTGCTTTCAAATTAAATATTATTATGAACTCAAACTTCTTAAGTAAGCACCAGAAAACGTATTTAAAAATGTCCCCTGTTCCTCTAAACCACAATAGTCAAAAATAAAGGGACGCAAGGTGTCAGTACCCCTTCCCCAGTGGCAGTCAGAGGTTCAGGGATGTGAGGCACAACAGTAGAGGACTGCATTGGGAGGCGGGTCCCGCAGGTCCCACGCGCGGGCGGTCTTTCTGGGGCTGCGGGAGGGGGCGGTCAGGCACTGTACCTGCGGGTCCCGGTAATCCCGCGCAGTCCCGCAAGGATGCCTTCTCGCTGCTCCATTACAGTGTCTCCTATCTTGCTCCGCCCATGAACAAGGCAGAGTCACGTGATGTGACGTCACTTCCTGTGACTCCGCCTTTTGGACATCTTTGGTATTTAATCCCACAAAACATGGAGTTAACCACTGATTCTTAGGGACAGGCTGCTTCGGTACAGGAATCAGTTCAAACGCTGCCATAGTTTTACGATTTCTCCAGTCAACATGTAAAGAATGGCATAACGTAGACCCTTGGAGTCAATGGATATAGTGGTGTGGAGCCCAAGGCACGTGCCCACAGAAACCATATTGAGGCATATGTGGCTACTAAAGATTTTTACTATATTTATTGCACGAATGGTATCCTTCCCTTGAGAATGTACAAAAAATAATAATAAACATAAGAACAAATATGACCCCGTGTATTGTTGTCTATCCATATATATTCCTTCATGGCTCCGAAATATTTTATATTGCCTAGAATTACTGTGGCCTATAGAATTTTGAGAGATAAATTTGATCATTTGAATAATCTGACTTAACATACCATTATGAGCTATAAGATATTGCGATATCTGTAAAATACACCAAGAAACTGATGTAAATGCACACATTTCCGAGCAGCCATTTCAGTTTTATGTTAAAAAAAAAAAAAAAAAGACGTTGGCATAAAATGGATGAAAAAAAGGAGGGGGTTAAAAGGATAAATTCAACTAATTATCAAAAGTCTGTGTTATGTTCATATACCAGTTATGTGGGAATTTAATGCATTTCATCAGAATACGATTTAAAGTGTATCATTAAGTATGACATTTTTTAACATGATGTCAGTAGGCACCATATTGTAATTAAACAGCAGCATGGATGGGTATGGGGTGGAATTCTAAGATTTGCAGAAAAGAACAAGGATATGATCGAGAACACTTCACCACATGACTAGTTTATTCATTTCTGTATGCTGTTGCCATGGAAACAAGTGAGAACTAGAATTACATTTTCCTTAGCAAAGTGGCTCTTCATCTCCGCAGTGACGGGTGGGGGGAATACAGAGAGAATCAGTGGTGAGCAATAAGGCCTCGAATGGAGGAATAAATCACAGGAAGAACAGGGAGCTGTGTATTCAGAGAAGAAGAGACAAGGGCGGCTATTTATCAAGATGTAAAAAAAATCCTATTGAATGTGTGAAAAGGTGACACCTCGTCTGATGCATAACTGAGTCCGTTCAGCCATAATTGTATAACTTTTAGTCCCAAATATGTATCCCATGTTAGAATGTTTCATTACCTTTTTTAAAGAAAATTCATTACGCAGTGTATTGAAACATTGTAAGTACACCATGTTTTTCTGTGCTGCCCTCTCTAGGTGAACATAAATAAAATCCACATAATAAACACTCATATTTTTTATATGTCGGTATCGATATTAGTATATTAACCCCCAAGATATCAAATGACCAAGTTACGGTTGTGACTAGGGACCAGAATTGTGTCAAGACTTTTTGATGTGACTTATTGATAGCTATTCAAGTACAGTAACTACTTTTCATATAAACATTACATGTACATTTAGGACTGGTGAGAGGGACATTAGCATAGGAAAGGGAGGCAGGGGGATTTAGGGCCAAGAGATGAATTTTCTAACTTGGGAAGTATGTATGTATTATTATTGGTATTATATATTATAATATATGTATTATATTGGTGGTAGACCTCTAATTTGACAGCACAAAGAAATTCAGCTTTGTTGTTTTTATGGTTATCCCTGTTAGATAATTTACTATACATGTTTAACAGCTGAATGGGTGCTTTAAGTGTTATTTACATATCATGCAGCATTACCCACTCACTTTGTGTAGATGTCCCATAAAATGCAGCTTTCAATGTAAGAAGCTAAATGTACTTCTATATTGGGTTTGGTGGAGGCATGATCTGATTTGCTATAATGGAAGAACTGCAGTTTTCTCATTTTACAGCAAATCAACATTGTTGATGCAGGACTTTAAATATATCTATTTATAATGGTTTCTCTAAATTTGTATTGTTGCATTGTGATTAAATAGAAACATAGAATTTGATGGCAGATAAGAACCATTCACCCATCTAGTCTACCTGAATTTCCTGATGTATAAACTGAAACCTTAATGAGTCTCGTCTTAGATTCAGGGTAGCGTATGCCTCACTTCTGCTGGCAAGGTGTTCCTTTTATCTGTTACTATCTGTTCAGCAGTTGGTGTTTGGTAGTATGAGGCAGCTGAACATTTATTCATTGTGAACAACTGCTCTTTAGCACTACTTTATAGAGTCGATATTATGATTACTATTTTTTTATTATTTTTTGTATTTTTTGTTCAGTGAACCATGTTCCTTGGCTAACATTGTGACCTTTGCATTCAATGAATTCGCCAAATGTACATCTCAAAATGTACGGCCATCTGCCTCATTCATATGTCCTGCATGTTAATGACAGCTATGTCACTCTTGGTAACATATGAGCTGCCAGCAGAGCCAGGAACTGTCTAATTAATATCTGACACAGAACTACAGTAAACTCATGTGACAGATTTTGTATTTCAACAAATGTTTCCATTTTTATGAATGCATGTTGACAAGCTATTTAATTTATATTGCAAAATTTATATTACAAAAAAACTAAATGTAAATTTATTATTATTATTATTATTGATGAAAATCAGTATATATATATATATATATATATATATATATATATATATATATAATTTTATTTATTTGTTTGCTTGTGAAACACTAGGAATCCTCTGCCTTGCTGATACCTTCAGCCTAATCTGTTTCCCTAGCTATAATGCTGATGGCAAAGACAGGACTGGGTTTTGGTCAGCCCAGACTCAGGGGTCAAATGCACTTGTCCTATCTCTGAAAATTCAAAAATAAATGTGGGCATGACTGCTATTTTAAGATATTTTAATCTAGCGGAGCTGTTTTAACTGCTTAAATAACTGGCTCCACATTTCTGTGCTCTGTGTTTCCAATTCTATCACAAGGCATTTGATTTGAGTGTGTCCCTTTGACTTGGTGGAGGTTAGATCCTGAAGTATTACAATTTCTGATGAACCTAAAAGCATATTAGAAACCACTAGAGGAGTGGACAATGTCAAGGCCAGGGTCCAGAAAAAGCCCAGATGAAAGAATCCACCTATTTTAAATATATTATATGGTTAATGCTTTTGTCTCATCGTTTCTTTTAGTTGTTATTTCTAAGTCTTAAGAAGTCCTGCCTCTTGAAAAAAAGCATATATTTAAAAATAATAATAATACAATCTATTGTAAGTATTAGTATATTAAAGCAATATCCCCATACTTGATTTTAAAATTTAGAAAACTTTAAAAAAAAAAAAAGCTTGAGGTCACCCAACCAATATTACAAAACTATTGTGGCCCCCAATAACTCAGCAAAAAATGTAAAAAAAAAATAATTACCAATCTTTTACTTAAACACTCTTAAGTGTCATTATTAATAATTCATTATAAACTATGCATACATAATACAACACAATAAAGGTCATATTCACTTCCTTTGGGGTTTAATTTTCCTGCGGTTCGACATGTGAGACACATAAATTCCTTACTGCCCCTTAGGAAGACACTTCCACATAGTGTCTTATTTTATTTGTTCACCTGCAAGATAAATTTCTATCACCATGTCCTTTTTTTCCGGTGCCTGGACTGCAGCCAGACTTTCCACTCCAAACAATCTGGGATGTGAGCTCTTGGCTGGGGAAACCGTTCTGTGAGGATCTCAGATAAAGCTAGCTATTATCACACATGGACTAACATACTTCTCACTGTGATTAGGACACCAGATAGCAATAAAAACCTCCAGCTCATCCCAGGGCTCTAGAGCAAGCTAATAATGCATCATCTTTGTATTAAAAAAACTCTACTCTCACTCAAGAGAGTAAGCAATGTACAATAAGGAGATCCTCGTTAATCGCGCAATAGTAGGCACTCCAACTCCTATGTTGCTCTACGAATCTAATGCACTGAAATCTTATGGGATTCTCTCTGTTGGCTAAGTCTTTCTCCATGACATAAAGCATTTAAAGGTTTCTCTTGTACCTAAGAGTTTCTCTCCTCGGTTAAGTGTTGTGTGCTGGAGGTCAGCAAGCAAGAGCAGATGTCTCTGTTGAATTCAGATTTAATAATGTTTTACAGCTCTCACAAAAGAGAAATGAAATATGTCTTCTAACTGATAATATCATGGAAAATGAATTTACAACTATAATGTTGTCCTGTATTTATATTGTCTTCCTTTTGCACTCTGCATTTCGTAGTAAGGGCATTTCAACGTGGTGGGGAAGGCATATGACTATCCTGAATCTGAGATCAAGCACT
This sequence comes from Spea bombifrons, assembly GCF_027358695.1. Taxonomy (NCBI): domain Eukaryota; kingdom Metazoa; phylum Chordata; class Amphibia; order Anura; family Pelobatidae; genus Spea; species Spea bombifrons. The sequence continues at coordinate 104,162,304 of NC_071087.1, read as the reverse complement.
GCTTAAGATATTAAAAAAACCCAGACAGGCTAGATAGCCTAATGGATCTTATCAGCCATCAAAATTCTATATGTCTTTGTATGAAAGAAAGGAATGTGTTATAAATACTTTAGAGGGACTAAACTAGGGGAGGGAGAAATGATAAGACAGAAGGCCATGGTATAAATGGCCTTCCTGCAGGAGTGATAGAGGTCAAACAGTGAAGAAATTAAAAAAATGCATAGGATAGGCATATGGCTGTCCTGTATATAAGACAAGACCTAGGTTTTTATAGCATAAAAACATGGGCAGACTATATGGGTTCAATGGCTCTTTCTTGGTCTCTTTTCTAAAAGGGAACTACACGTTCCTAATGTTTGTGCTTGAACATTTTCAAACGTTAACGATACTTTACTTGTAATAAACGCATTTTCAATGATCTGTTAAAGTTAAATAAATCACTCGATGTAGGGAGCTTTCAACAATTCCATTGCAATATTCCGCAGAAAGGTAAAATAATAGGAGAAGCATTATTTGATGTCAGAGTGTTCTTGTTGAACTGAGGCCTGGTAAGAGATTATTCAGCACTTAGTGACTTCATGGCCACAGGACGTATTCTCAGGAGCTGATGTAACCATGAAATCATACTACCTGACATCTTAACAGTGATGGCCATCCTCTTTCAGTTGTGTTATTTCATAAGTATGCCCTAATGCATTATTAATGTATATTTAATTAGATACAATTATCATTGACTAGTAGTGTTTTCCTGCCCACTCCTATAATATGTCATTGTCAAGAAATGATATTAGATTATAGACAGTAATACGAGTATACAAGAGTTTCCATTCAACATTCAAAACACTTTTTCTGCCTTCATAATGTTTAGTTTGCAGCATATTAGTGGTTTTCTAGGAATTTAGGCAAATGTAACACATCTGATGCTTTCTGTTAAGGCGTTTCGTAAGCAGACTACAATGTAGATTCTTACATATTTACATAGTAATATAGGCTGAAAAAAGACATGCGTCCATCAAGTTCAGCCTTTCCTATATCTGTTAATTTTTTGCTGTTGATCCAAAAGAAGGCAAAAAAACCCCAGTTTCGCTCTTTCTAATTGTGCACTAACCAGGGAAAAAATTCCTTCTTGACCCCAAAATGGCAGTCAGAGTTCTCCTTGGATCAATAAGCTGTTTCCCCATAATTAAAGATGATATAATTAACCTCAAAGTTTCTCAAAACTCAGTACAGTGAGCTGTATTTTGGTTATTCATGCATGCATAGCAGAGAAGCTGGTGGCTGCTACCCCTACCAACTCGGGGCTTTTGATTGGATCCATTTGTGTGTTTACATTTGTGTGTTTACAGTTGTTGTCCTTAGACCCATCTCCACCAAGATACCCTTGTAACGTTACCAACATCAGACTTTATACCACTGTTGTGTAAAGTGATAATTGGTTGCATTTGCAAGTTGAAATGTACCCACCCTTGTGATATATATAGTAATACAAAATTCTTATTATAGTTTATTCAAATATAAGAGTCACATATCAACGCACTTGATTCTGATAAGATAGGACACCAAAAAATTGCTCAACGTAGTATTAAAGGGTAAAACATTACGAAGAGAAACCAAGATGAATGTATGAATATTGAAACGTGAAGCTCCGGCCAAGAGCCTATAGTATATATAGTATATAATTGGAACAAAACAGATATCTAATTTGATGGGGAACGCTGTATGTTTCTGATGTGAGTCCAACAAGAGAACAAAAAGGAAATTGAGTTATCTACAAACAAGCAGATTTAGGATGAATAATACTTTAACTATCATTCTACACTGGAAATGTCTAATCAAAACTTCTTACCACAGTTGGGGATCTGCATGCTGGAAAGGTCAATTTTCTTCCCATTTTCTGTGAGGCAGTATATATTTTGGTTCTCCAACCCAAGGGATTTAGCCTCCTGAAATACCTTAATCCACATTAAGTCACACGAACACTTGAATGGATTGCCATTTACGATTCTAGAAAAAGTTGAAAGATGTGCTTAATTTTTGAAGAAAAATAAAATAGCAATAGAATATATTTTTTTATACAATAGTATCAAATATACCAGATTTTGATTTTTTTAAATAATTTAAATATTCTAGTAAAGATACATTTAATCTAATAAAAATGTTCATAGATTCTAAAGTTATTGTAAATATTTACAAGCAGGCAATTTTTAAATAGGACACACACACATTCATTTCACATCATGCTGACCAACACATTTAAATTGCTGCTCTATGGAATTCCGGATGTACAGCAAGTGATTCCATCTATGAGTTTATATGTTCTACATCTTGCAGGGCATTATTTTACAGGTATTGTTAACAACACGTGAAATGTATGTGCGATCTGGGGAAAAAATGGCTGATGTAGTCACCCCAGTCGTAAATCAACTGTCACCTAAGTATTTAATCAAAATCAAGCCTTAATGGCAATGTTATGTTTTTTTCATTTTCTATTTAACGCCAATGTATTAGCTCTTTGCTTTAATTCATCAGGTTTCATACGTTTTGACATTTCTTTGTATTATATTTAACACTGATATTCATTTTGACCTAAGTGAAAATTCCATACTAAACCTAATTATATCGGTATGTCTCAGTCCGCCAATTCGAATTTTGCCATACCCTCTGAAAAGAGTAATACATTGTTGAATATATATATATATATATATATATATATTTATATATCTAAAAACACATAAAGCCTCGCTAAACCAGAGCATAATTAAATTGAAAGACAAACAAAAGTACGTGGTAAGTGTTCGTCCCTCGCCGTGATCATAAATGTAATTATGAAGAGGCATCTTATTTTTATTTTAGAAATAAATAATATAACCAACTTGAATCTGCATTTTGGAACAGTTCACAAAACTGTTTTATCAAATGGCCTACCAATGGGGATCTTTCTTTGCAATTTGTCAGTAAAACGTTTACCAAGCTAATACATTCAAGGGGGGGATAACAAAAGTTCATTTCACGACAACTGGCTATGACAGACTGAACAAAGACATTAGAAACATGCTAGATAATATCAAATCCTTCAGTTGCTAAGTAAAGAAAAAGTTTCTAAAAGTTTAGTGAGCAGACAGCAAAAGGGTTAATTCTGCAGAGTATAATTCTTGAACATTTTTTAATGGTAAAACTATGCATAACGCATGGGTCAGCAATAGCCCAATTCAAATCTTACAATCTTGGGGACATGAAATTATATAATTGATCCGTTACAGTACAAGGCCTGAGTTAAGGGTCCAAGCAAAATGCCTTCGATGCTTGATGCTCGGGCGATCTCTTTTCACCTTTCCCACAGCTCTCGGCTTTAGAGATTAGCTAATTGTTATCCTGTGCAGTGTTAGATAAATGGGTTTACAATGCCCCCTTAAAAAAATATGGTTTCTCATTCCCTTGTGAATTATATTAACATTCCTTTATGTAAAGTTATCTAGACATGTGAGTGGTGATGATGAATTACTAAAACAAACAACACTGACATGGGCCCTTTAAACCATAATGCTTCATAGCAATTACATGTAAAAGGGTTTGTGGAGGGAGGTGTGCCGTCTCACTTTAAGAACAGCTGATACAGTGTATCTGTATTCATACATTTTATTGATTGTTTCGTGAAGATTAATGGTCTTTTCCAGCAGTGATTTAATGTATGCTTTTTTATGTTTCTATCTACATTAAAACTCCATTTGTGTATTAACCCCTTTAACGTAGTGTTAAATGATATTAGCCTTTTCCACCACTGATATTGTCCTTAAGGAATCTAAATTCAGGAACTATATGTTCTAATTTTTCATGAAACAATGTTTTCAGTTCAGTGAGTTCAGGGAATAAAACACAGCATGGAAATTGGCGTATCGTACTGTTTATTTTGCTGTGGGACCTCCAATACTCATTGTGCTGGGTTAAAGCAATACATTATTGCTCAAGAATATCAAACAGTGGAGATGTTGGCTAAGATATTAGAACGCCAGCATGCAGCTGCTCCTACCAGAGACTCAATACACTCCCATAGAGAGCCTGTAGAACAAGTGTTTTTGCTATTCCGGAACTACACAAATATATCTAGAGTTGCTTTACACATGTTTATGCTGGTGGCATTGGCCGTCTAGGCTTACTGTTAGCATATTGCGGTCAGAAGCTCCTATAAGAAAGCCTTCCCAAAATGGTTGATTGTCTACAGGCTTCCTGTCCTATTTTTCTCTAGAATAGGTACATGCAGCTCACAGTACCATATTAATGACCTTTATATACAATAAAGAATTGACTTTGTTTAAAAAATAGCAAATAAAAAATTATGACCATAGCTTACAGTTCAGACAGCGGAAGATGGCGGAAATTCTTCCTGGTTAGAGTTGGCAGCGTGTTTCGGGAAAGGTTTCTGCAAAAAAAAAAAAAATCTATGTTGTGGTTATGGAGTAATCGCGAATTTGGCAACAAAAAGCAGAGCAGTAAAACAACAATATACTGAATTGTGCTTAATTTGTGTAATAGAAATGATCTCAGCGTTGAGTCTATTAATGGCCAAAATATTTCATTATGATAAATGAATTAAACTGCTGTATTCAAGAGGGAAAAACATAGAACTTGGAAGTAACATCTCATCACGTAACACGGCTATGAAATAACATACCATACATATACTCTTGTGCTACTATAATAAAGGTCCCAACATGCGTGAGCTTTGTAAGTGTTGATAAGCATACTTCAGCCTTGGTAATATGAACAATGTAAAATATTTTCTAGAGCAACACAACCAACACGCTTGATAAATACTATGATTCCCTGTCTATTTATGCCTGGGCAAAATATGGATTAGGATTATGGGAACTGTGGTTCATTTTAGTAGCCATGACTCTTCTGGTCTGAACTGTCCACAAATTGTCTGCCTTTGTAAAGTATGCCCTGCCAACAGCATCCGATTCTTGTGGAGAAAACAGATGTACTGCATGATATTACACTATTGCAGGGAGGAGAACAGAATGTTTTTTTTTCTAATGCTGTTCGACAGTCCTCAGGCAGAAAGAAACATTAAATTAAAACTCTCCTTATTGAGGTTGTCCATAGTCCACCAGTGCTCCCCAACACCTTCAAAGTTGTCTTTGAGATTTACTGTATGTGGAGGATTGCATGGACAGGATAAAAGGCGTGATCAATTCTGTAAATACAAAATGTCTTCCGTGGTTCCGAGACAAAAGGTCTCACAACAGGCTAATTGTCTGTCAATTTTGGGAACCTTACCAGGAAACATAACAGGGAAAGATATTCAACACCTGCCACCATTTTTATTAATAGTGTCAATTATTGTTTGGCCCATGTGTGTAAATCAAAGAATACTTTGTCTTTATGATTTGGAAACTCTTACTCCGCGTTTTTCACATTTTCGGCATTGGACAAGCCATCCATTTAAAAAGTGCAATGAGACAGACAGCCAGGAAGACGAATGAGAATTATAACAAATGACCACAATCATTACTCACACATAAGTTAGTTTGAGGTTGTTCCGGAATGCCAGACGAGACACAACTTTAAGTCCAGAGTCAACCACAGTCCTAAAAAGGAAACACACTGATTAGCAATGTCTACACAAACACCACATCCCACTGTAAAGGTCTGATCGACAAAAAAATCTCCTGACAATAATATTTAATATATAACTCTGTAGAACTCTGTAGTCATTTGACTACCTTACTTGGCTGTTATTAATGTCAATAAATTATATTTTGAGGCGCTAACAAACAAATACAATATCAAATATAAAAAATATAAAAAATGAATTAACTTTTTAAAAAATGTGTTTCCCTATGGCAGAGAATGTGACTAATGTGGCTTATTATACGTCACTGGCACTTATATGGTTAAGCCAATCTGGCACAAGGCCCTTTTCTGGCACAGGAAAAGTCATACCTTGCTGAATTACATAATCTGCAAGTCCATTAAACAGGTACCATAAATTACTAATGTGTTAAAACATCTCTCCAGAATATTTAATGGGACAAATATGACTTATGAAAATATATACCATATCTTAACCTAAATTTATTCTAAAAACACGTGGACAGAAGGAAAGCAAAATGTGGCTTGCTGTGATTAAACATATGGCGATCTTAACTGAAAACCAGAATTATTTAGTCATTCTGCTAATAATTAACAACATTTTAAGTAGCATTGTACAAATGTAACATACAGAAGAGCTTTCTTTAAAATATCTGAAGGCACAGACAGGTCTTGGGAGCCTTAAAACACACAGTAGAAACACACAAGTTGCTTGATAATGTAAAAAACTACACAGAATAATTACTGAATTTTTATAAGCAAGTTTACCTAATAAGGTCTAAATAAAGTTTATGGGGTTTTTTCACATTTTTATCCCTGTGTAACTTGTTCCATTGGGTATTTCTACTGCAAATTATTAAGACTTTTTTAAAACTCCAATAGGACCACACATACGGCACCACAGGTATAATAATAATAATAATAATAATAATAACTAACACAAACTAATCCTGAAAACTAATTCAAGATAACAAAATGAAAAGTACTCACAGGTTTCTCAGTTCAGTGTAAATCTTGATATCATCATAATTTATAGACGCAAGGTTTTGTTGGTTTGCAATGTAACTAAAAAGATAAAAGAAATATACCTATAAATGTAATTTTATGGAAAAATAAATGCATTACAATATACACTCACATCATATTCCTATCCTATATAATAATGCCCTAAAGTTGTATATGACTGCGTTATAACTAGTATACCGTCTGAGGCCATGTATACTGTCTGAGGCCTAATATGAGTAAATGCTAGGAAAACATTTTAATGTGCCTGAAAAAACCCCGATGATTGATTAGCAAAATATGCGAACATCAATAAAACTGTTAAAGAGGGCTATACAAAAGCTGCTATTATTATACAAAGTGACCACACATCAAATAAACATGAAAGATAATAAAGAAAATAGAAATAATTAAAAATAGAAATTATTGACTTATTTCATATGAGGCAGAGATGCCCAGTGGTTTAATTACTTCGTCCCATAGATGGCACTTATCATTAGGGTATTCTTTTATTAAGGACATATGGCACTGACCTTCGAACCGTTAATGAGCTATGAAAACAGTTTTAGACAGATATTGTAGGTTTTATTTATTGTTTATTGTATGGTTTTATAAGAGATGAAATCCTGCATCCTTATTCGAACCTTTTTTCCATAAACTAGTTACAGCGCTGTAACAGCATAGCATGAGGAAGACATAGGTCACTGTTACATTATATTGCATTACGTTGTAGAGTACAGAAGCAGCTGGCTACATTTTGTTCTTGGGAATTCGCAGCATTCTAAAGATCTGCCACATGTGCCATTAAGAACAGTTACATTCTATTTTCTGCCATTTTGAACTATGAAGTAATCGGAATATGTGACAGGCACGTGGGAGTGGATCTCAAACAGAAGGAATTTCAGTTCTTCTCAAATAAGATCCAATGGAGATCCTCAGAAGTCCACAGACAAAGACATAACGTAGACAGTTCCATTCCCAGAAGTTCGCTAAATTAATAATGTGCTAATTAGAAGGTTAGATTGGTGCTTTAATTTATGAAAATGAAAGGAGCCAAATGTATTAGAACTATGATTAGAAATGATTTAGTGAAGCCAATTAACCTATTAAAGATAATCTTTGTGAATTTTCTCTGTGAACATGATAACGTGTGGTTTTATTTACCTAACCACATACCAGAGTCATAGTTGAGTTCTTCTCAGCTATAAATATGGTCCATGTCACCAATTCTATTATTTAATAGAGACATTTGGGTGATATATTTAAAATGATTTGGTATACCATGAGAACTTTTTGCAGAAATAATGTGTGCTTACAGCCATATTGAAGGCGGTTAATAAGGTAAGCAAAGGTTCTACTACTATCAAAGCTGTTAGTGAACTACAACTCCATCAAAAAGACCCTACAATTTTCCAGCAAGTACTTTCAAATAGTATAAATGCAATGTTAACACTTTAATGGATACATCTTCATGTGTGACAGCTACAGAAAATCCCATGGCAGTATATATTCTACTAGAGTTATTGCCCTGTTCCAAAAAGAAAACCAAAAACGAACTACTCATATTATGTGTCTTACACAGAAAAAAGAATACATGCACTGTTGATTTTTGTCATTATAATAAATGAACATTGCAGGGTCAGGATGTGCATTTATTGTATTATTTATTATTTTAGTGTAAAAATATAATGGGGGGAAAAGGGGCTTTGATAGACACATTTAGGGTCATCCTAATGTTGTTTTTGGTGAATAAAAAGTCTCAAGGGTATAACGTTCTTTTCAGTGGATATCAATTTTAATGTTAAGCAAAAGAAAGGTTATTTTTTTAATGATGTTTAAAATACTTAACTACACTGTTAAAATGTAGTCAATATATTTATTACTGTTCAGATATATACAGATATATCCAGTAAGCATTAAACATTTATAAGCCATGTAATTTACTGTAAAATCCCACTTAATATTCCCTGTTTTAGGACACTAACAGCATGGGTAAATATTGCCCACATGGACAAAACCATATGACATCTAAGTCAATTTTATTGCAACTCTAGGTCGGAATAAGACATGTGTGTTATACACAATTCTAGTTAAGATTGTATTATTTGTTTGTTTTTTTAGGTTGTGGAGCTGAGGGCTGATGGTAGAGGAGTAAGGTTGACGAACCCTACTTTAGGACATTGCTCTTTGTTACAAAGCTCTGTTCTTGATATTCAACTCCCATAAATTCTATTGAGTCGTTGGCTTGGTTCTATTTATGCAGCAAGTTTCAGTCACCAATCAACTGGTCATCACAGGATCCAATGGTCTTATAAGCTGTTTATAAGCTAAATCATTGAAAACTTGCCATTAAATGGAAATATTAAAAAAAAAACTTGCCATTAAATGGAAATATTAAAATTAGAAAGTATGTTGTGAGTACCAAAAATATAATATATTTATATTGGAAAAAAGGTATCTAATGCAGTAGACACCAATTATATAACATTTGTGCTATGTGAAAAGTTGTATGAATTGGTATTCTAATTATGTAATACTATTTTGGTAAGGACATTTTAGGTCACTTGTAAAAATCAGCGTTGAACAGCCATACCCTTCTAAATATGGGATGCAAGCTGAGATGCTTAAAGGGACAGACATTTTTAGAACAGATATTCTAAAAATCAGAAAGCAACTTTGTCTTCTTGCAAAAATCCCATACTAATGAGCTATCTGCTAAACACGGATATTTTAAAGGTTAACAGCATCACCAATATGGCGTAATGTTTTTGTATTCTTTAAACTTGGTGTACCATATTTAAAAAAATATTTATTTTTCTGTTATTTTGAATTAACTTTGCACTCTGTTAGAGGCAAACCTATTAAACCACAGGTTGCTATTTTACTTACACTTCCTTTATTGTGGATACCCATACATTGAGTTGAGTTGTATACATTAATAGCAAGAAAACTCGCCTAGACTGTTTGAGTCTTTAAAGCAGGTAACAATGGGTAGACTAGATGGGCTGAATGATTCTTATCTGCCATCAAATTCTATGTTTCTTTATTTCTATTTTTTTTTCAACCCACCAAACACATACTTACTGAACTTGCTGGAATAAAGAAACAAAAAAAATCAAAAACATCAAATAGTCCCCAGATATAATTTAAGAAACCTGGTCATCTAACAATAGCTGAGCTTCCTTTGACATCGACTGCCAGGCATCTACCTGCATGTCTTGCCCTTGGTGTGAGACATACATAACATGTCAAAGAGTTACTATATTTATATATTTAAGTGTTTTAGTTTTTATTTTACATTACATAGGTTTTGTCATTTATTGTACAGCGCTGAGCACAATGAAAATGTGAGCCTCTTTTAAGATTTTTAAATTGTCACATTCACTAATTTTGACTGTAATTAATATAGCTATACTTTTATATTGATAAACCTCTAATTAAAATATACTTTTATAGATAGATAGATAGATAGATAGATAGATAGATAGATAGATAGATATTGATCTCCAGGAGTACATCATTAACTCATCAAGTTACATTTTGATCAAATCTAGAAAAACATAGAATATGATGGCAGATAAGAACCATTTGGACCATCAAGTCTGCCCGTTATTCTTGATCTAAAAACTCAGTCCTTAATCAGTCCTTGGTCTTGTCTTAGATTCAGGATAGCTATGTGCCTACCCCATGCGTGTTTAAATTCACTTACTGTATTAGTCTTTATCCCTTCTATGGGAGGCTGTTCCATGTATCCATCACCCTCAGTAAAACTTCCTTACATTACAACTAAACCTTTGATCCTCTAGTTGTAGACTATGGCCTCTTGTTCTAGAGCTTCTTCTCTGAAATAAACTTCCCTCCAGCTTATCATACTGAGCTATTTCATAAATCTACATCTCATTTTTTATATTACTAATATGTAAGAAGAATTATTGCATACTAGTTCTAGGTATGATATACCTATTAGGCTTTACTATAATTAATTCCTAAAGGCAATAAAGTTCAATGAGTCTGGGGTGAACAGCACATTAACAGACCAGAAGGAGTAATACATGACTTATATGGCTCTATATGGTTGCGCTAATCATTTCCACTAAAGGGAATATTGCATTTTTACAAATTTTTTGAAAATGTAAAAATCATATTCAAGAGAAATGCACATGGAAATACATTACGATTTTTTTTCTAAAAGTTTATACACTGTATTTCTATAAGAAAAAAACTCAAACATACACACACACATGCATATATATATATATATATATATATATATATATTTATATATATATATATATATATATTCACACATACACACACACATGCATATATATATATATATATTCACACATACACACACACATGCATATATATATATATATATTCACACATACACACACACATGCATATATATATATATATATATATATATATATATATATATATATATAGTCACACATACACACACATGCATATATATATATATATATATATATATATTCACACACACACACACTATTTAAAATGCCCAGCACACCAGGAATAAAAAAGAAATCCAACATGGTGTTCGCAACATTGGTAAATTGAAATAACATTATAGATCGTTCTAATAGTGTACCTGTGATAATAAAAATAATTTTAAAAGGGTGGGGAACCTGGAGTTGTGTGATTAATCTAAGAGAGGTTAGGTTGGTCCACTACAAAGGCTGTCACCAAATACAACTAACTGGTTCTGCCATAAAGGATTAGTTTTTCCATACAAATCATAGACACCAACTGTCGCTATTCTGGATAACATCACCCACCACCTTCAGCTAGATGGAATATTCCATATTAGCTATATTTAAAAAGATATATATATATTTAATAAAGCTATATATATATATATATATCACTCCATATTAGAAAAAGGCCTATGTAATCCAAAATCAGCAGTATCTGTTCACATTTAGTCCATATTATGTCCAAACTAGTGCTGGAACAATTTAAAAACTTAAAGAAATATTGTTAATTCTTGTTAAATATTGTTAATTCTTTTTTCATATGTATTGTCCTGTTTTTTAGTGATAAACCAAATAACATTTTAAGGTTCCTTATTTCTTGTATTTTAAGGTTCTGTGATATTTGGATATAGCTGGCTACAGTACAAGAATTCATTATCTTCATCAGGGGAAACAGCAAGCACTGATGGTTCCTAATGATGTTCTTGGCTCAATTAATTAATTAATTCATGGATTTTTTACAACACACTACAGCAAACTTAACACCTGTCAGATAGTATGTGTATTTTTTGCAATTCTAGTAGATATTGAACAATAAGTAGGGACATTGCATTGGTTTATAAGGTGATTCCTTATAGTTTAGAGCTTCCAGAGTAATTCCAGACATGCAGTTCTAGACCTGTTCCACTGTTTGTAACACAAACTAAAGGTGTGATTCAACTGACATTTTTTTTTCAGGAACTATTATAGCAATAAGAACCATAAACTCAGCTATATTGAATATCTAACTTCAAGAATATAACAAATACAAACCTACTGGTCACTTACAAAACGTAAAATTATTTTATGCTGTATAAAAGGTATATCAAATTGTAAACACAAGTATACAAAAACCATGGTGATGAACTCTTAACCAACAAGGAATTCCCTGATATGTACAGTTTTAAGGATTCACTGCATAGTTGATGTATCAATCCATAATTAATTGTAATTACAAGTGTCGAGGAGCAAAACACCAATAGGACTGGTCATACCATATATATATATATATATATATATATATATATATATATATATATATATATATATATATATATATATATATATATATATATATATATATATATATATATATATATATATTGGGGCATTACAGAAAGCACAGTGATCAGCTCTCCAGACCTGCACTGCTTGCCTGGATTTGCCCATATTCTGTCTGCATCCTATTGATTTCCTGGAGCACTGGCCTTCAGCATGATAATACTATTAACAGCATTACAGATCAGGAGGATATACTGTAAAGCACCAGTAATTGATCTATCAGTGGGAAATATATTGAATTAATCTATGGGGACCCCCTCCCACTAAGGATTTAATGACCCTTGGTTATATTTTTGGGAGTTTGATTAGTCTACATTAGCCTAAACTGATATCTAATTTGTTCAGGTAAACTGAAGGTTTACCCTCTTGACATGAAACGATTAATGGTGTATAGATGGATAGATAGATAGATAGATAGATAGATAGATAGATAGATAGATAGATAGATAGATGATAGATAGCAAAGCTCTGGCATTCCAGCTGCTTGATGACTACGACTCCAATGAATCTAAGCCTGATGAAAGATCCTGACTGCAGCATCAGAGGTTGTCCATTCTTGCCTGGCACTTATAAGGTTAACCCATAATGAAAAAGCATTAAAATACACGGAAATACACCAGATCTGTCACCTATTACACAGTGCGAGGCTAGTTATTCATACACGGTGTCTATGAGAGTATTTGTCATGCGATCTCTGGCTAGGGGATTGCACTATCGGGTAATTAAGATTTATTATCTAAATGCTCTTAAAACCATATGAGTGGGAAGTGAAATTTAATCAGAGCCGTGCTTTTAGGCTTCTCGCCGGCAGTGTGCGCGGTGCTGGTGCCTCATTCTCCCATTACAGGGCAGCCCTTCACACCCCGATCCCTGTCTAGCACCGCTTCATTCGCCTATCTCTAGATCTCTTTTGAGGACGGATTCCAGCAAAGTCCTCTGGAATGTAAAGCAGAAGGATTTGTTCTCTAATTTTCCTTTTCTGCACTTAGTGGCTACAGTTACATGAATGTCACATGATATGTCGCGACATACAGGTATTTAAACCTTCTCTTAAAATGCCGCCTACCTGTGCTTAATTTCGATCACGGATTCCTGGCTCCATTAAGTAAAACATCACCGTCTGAATAAAACCAAGAATCCGTGCCTCAATATTTAACCCTATCCCTTCCTGAATAATACCCATATCCTTACCCGAATAAAGGCAAATATCTTTGAATGAAGCTGAATTTCTCTGCTTGAAGCCAAATATCCCTGCCTTAATAATTAACCATATCCCTTCCTGACAAAATATCCATATCCCTAATAAAGCCAAGTATCCCGAATTAAGCAGGTTTTCCCTGCCTGAAGCCAAGTACACCTGCCTCAATAAAGCCAACTAACCCTGTATACACGAT